>NC_064282.1:95368165-95562066 GCF_019186545.1 Solanum stenotomum
AAAAAAAAATTCAATTTGTCGCCAGTGACAATTTCTGGAAGAAAAATGAAGAGAGAGAAACGTGAAAGAAAAATGGATAAAATCTGATTTTTAAAGTAATTTTAACAAATTGGAGTGAATTAAGGAAACTGAATATTCTTAATTAGTTTGAAATTCCTTAATTCATGCTAATTAATAATTATCTTAAATTAATTCAAATTTAAGATAATCCCTATTTTCGTTTTTTTTCATTTTTTCCTTCAAAAACGTTTTATTTTAATTTTTTTTTATCTTTTTATTCTTTTTAAATCAAATGTTTTTAATTACTAAATTTTTATTTTTTTTAAATAATATGTTACAACCTGAAATTTTTAATGTTATAACTTGAAAGTCTAAATCTACTGCTATAACTCGAAAATATTAGTATAGTATATGTCATATTAGAAATTTTCACTTTCTAAATGGAGCATTTCATTGGGTTGGTTTTTCAGGAGATCATTATATTGTTTCGTTTAGTTCTTCTTCAAATAATATGGTGTTTGGAGAAATATCGTTGCCAGAGCCACCAATGTACAGAATCTACAGGTTAGGGATGAATTCTGATTATGGCGTTTCAGTATTGGGAGGAATGCTTTGTTTTTATTGTACTCATTATCAATGGCAGATGGACGACATTTTTAAGTTGTGGATAATGAAAGACTACGGTGTAAAGGAATCTTGGACCGAGATTTTTACTCTAAAAGAGACTCGTTTTCATTCAATCATACCAAAATATAGGTTTGCGGATGGTGAATTTCTACTTTGCTGCAAATTGGATGGTCATTCTGTATTTAGGACATCCAAAGGACCATTTGGATTATGGCCTCAAATTGGTATTCATCAAGACGGTGTCGTTTATACAAAAAGCTTGATTTCTCTAAAATCACTTCTTCAACGTGTGATTAATCATGTATAATCAAGAAAATCAAATATGTCATCGATCAATATCTTTTTTTTATCGTCGTTTTTTTTAAAAAAAGGTTTTGGTTATATACCTAGTAAATACTAGACTTCATGAAGTTGTAATAGGGCCACCACTTGGTACCCCAGACAATTTTTTAGACATGTTTGAAAATTTGTGTTGCCCTGTCCTGTCCTGCTCGGTTTAGTCTCTTTCATTATTTTCTCTTTAATTGTCATTTTATTTGATATGATTTTTCAACTTTTTAATTAGGAAATGTGGACAATTAACCAACAACAACTTTATAATCACAACATACCTATTAATTTATGAAAAAACAATAATGACAAGTTAAAATTAGAATGGATTAGGTTTTAAGCAAAAGAGGGGCACACATCTTAGTAAATACAAATGTAATATTAGTGCTTAAAATTTAGAGGGGAACACATCTTAAAATTCAAATGTCTCATTTAAATTTTTCAAAAATAAAATGTTATTGTTCCATAGCTGAAATGTGCATTAATCAAACTCAATAACTTATTGTGCAAAGTGAGATGAAATCGTATGAATTAAGAATCATGAGATCTCGTATTCAAATTTCAATTGGGATAAAAAGCAACATTTTGTTCAAACTAGTGCCACATGTATATTTTTTTTAATTTAGTTTTAAGCGTTTTCAACTAAACATCAGATATCCATCTTTGTCAAATTTAGTTGTGTATATACCAAAAAAAAAAAAAAAGTCATATATGCTTTAAAAATATGTGGGGACATGTTTAGGTAAAGAGCTTTTGACAAATGTTATTTTTTCTTGTGACATATTTAATTGGGGATGAGAATCGCATAGTATTACTTTTGAAGTTTCTTATTCTTTGAGTTTGGTTATTGTTTATGATTTTTTGACACTTTAATCATCGTTTTATCTTGTTATAATGGTTTGTTAGACTGTCTATAGTATCTTGTCATGACTTTCTTCATTTCTATTTTTCGTTATTTCTTTTTCAATACTACATTGGATTTTTTGTTTCCTTAAGCTGAGGGTCATCGAAAACATTCTCTGTGAACACTTTACCCAAAACCGACTCCACTTTATAAATTAAACAAAGTATGTCATTATTATCATAATTAAAAATCATCTCTCAAAGAAGTAGGATAAATTTTGAGACATTTTTTTTTAAAAATGCAAAAGAAAAGTAAAAAATAAACCCTAGATTAGTTTAACCAATGATTGATAATTAATTTGTTGAGATTATAAACATAAGCTTATTTACACACCACTAAAAATAAAATGACAACTATTTAATTAAAATTCATTTCTAGAAGTTGTAAAATAATTTTTTTAAGACATTTAAAACAAATATATTTTTATGTAAAAAAAAGTTCTTTTTTTTTTCTTCAAAATTAGAGATTAGAAATTAGCAAAGGCTATAGAAAGTGCCAAAGACAAGAAAGGGGAATTGCAGGAGAGAAAACTTTTCTCTTTCTCTCTGCAAAAAAAAAAGCTTTAATTCTCTCCTGTCAATGGCGGATTTTGTTTCACATATTCATAAAACCTTCCTATCATTTTCCCTTTATTTCTTCTTCTCTAATTTTTAGCCTTTTTTCTCTTTTTTTAACCCCCTTTTTGGCCTATAATTTCAAACAAAAAATCAACAATTTGCAGGTGGGGTTCTTTTTTACTTTCTGCTGCATTTTATTGTTATTTGAGGTTCATAATTGTGTGGGGTTGCTTTATATTTACCCTTTAAATTTTGTTTATTTTTTAAAAAAAATTCCAAAATTGTTGGAGATCTTTTGTCTGAATCTGTGCTTATTGTTTTCTTGAAATTATTGAATAATTTGATTGTATAGCTTGGATTTGATTGTTATATTGTTTAAAGATTCAATCTTTTTTGTTTTTGTCTGATTTTTCAGGTGGATTTGCTGCATTTCATTGTTCTTTAAGCTTTCATTGCTTTTGTATTTCCTTAATTTATCACTCTTTTTTTAAAAAAAATTAATCTTTTTCTGTAATGAAAAGTGATAAATTTTCACAGAATCTGAAAAATTTCCTGGATTCTTGGAGATCTTCTATTCTTGAGAATTTTGATATAACAGCTAGGATTTTGTAGTTTTATGAATAGTAGTATCATATATGAACTATAGACATTTCAAGAATTATTTATAAAAAAATACGGAAAAAAGTACTTAGTTGTTTAAAGAATCAATTTGTTTTTTCAGGAGTTGATCTTATAAAGTATCATGGGTAATTGCTGTGTGAAACCGGGTAAATCTGCCGAAAAAAAGAACAACAGCAAACCCAACCCTTTTTCAATTGATTATGGGGGTACTAAACATGCCTCTGGGAGTGGAAACAAGCTAGTTGTATTAAAAGAACCAACAGGGCAAAATATACATGATAAGTATGATTTGGGTCGTGAGCTCGGAAGAGGAGAATTTGGGGTTACTTATCTATGTACTGACTTGGAAGGAGGAGAGAAATATGCCTGCAAATCGATATCTAAGAAGAAGCTAAGGACTGCAGTGGATATTGATGATGTTAGGAGAGAGGTTGAGATCATGAAACATTTGCCTGTGCATCCGAATATTGTGACCTTGAAGGATACTTATGAGGATGATAATGCAGTGCATATTGTGATGGAATTGTGTGAGGGTGGGGAGTTGTTTGATCGAATCGTTGCTAGAGGCCACTATACAGAGAGGGCAGCTGCTGGAATTTTGAAGACTGTCGTGGAAGTCGTTCAGGTATAGTTTTTATTAGCTTCGTAGCTCACAATTACCTGCTGTTTTTATTACCTTTTGCTTAGGTTATCTTATTATATCCATTATTTTCAGCATAGCTTCTTCATTACTGTATTTCCTTTTCATATTGTTTTTATATATGTCTTTCTTAGGCTGAGGGTCCATTGGAACTAGCCTCTCTGCCTTCACAAGGTAGGGGTAAGGCTGCGTACACACTACCCTCCCCACACCCCACTTGTGGGACTATAATGAGTATGTTGTTGTTGTAGTTCACAATTGATGCCGTTTGGTTTTTATGTAGTAACTTGTGGTGCTTCTTTTTACTGAGTTCTTCAAAGCTTTTGTATGGGTTTTATATCATGATGGAGGAATCCTGTTTTGTTGCTTTGGGTTTTTGTTAAAGAAGTCTGGCAATTTCAAATTAGAAAGAAAATCATATCTTAATAAGAGAAACCTAATTGTGAGCAGATAGCAATTTCAGGGTGAAATGTGAATATTCTTGGTGAAGCTGCATATGAACTGGCTAACCATTATTCAATTCATTTCTAGTGTTGATCTTTGCCAATCGATAGTTTTATTCCAGTGTACGTTCATGCTGTAGCATTCACCTTGATATCCTCTCAGAATTTCCTTTAGCGCCAAATTATAATGAGAAGAGGTTATCTTTTTTTGATAATGGTGAAGTATGAGAAGAGGTTTTCTTATGTTCTCAGTCTTTGCTAGTTCTATTTCTTTACTCATTTTACTTGTCTCTTTTAGTTTCTTGTGAACTGTAGTATTGCTCTGTATCTTTTCACTCAAATACCTTCCAATTACATAAAAACAGAAAGCTTCTGAAAGTTTCATGTTGTAATCTTAATCATTCTAGTGATATAAATGAAGTTAATTGGCGATACAGGATACCCCCCTCCAAAATCTAACAATCTTTTAACTCATCATAGTCTTGGACAGATAGCTAGTTAGAGCAGTAACAAATATATAGGAAAGTAGATCATTCGAAATAGTTATCCTTGTGAAATATTGGTCTTTATCTTTATTATTGACCATTGGTTTTCAAATAACTAATACTCTTAAGTGGAAGAGTCACTGGTTGTTTCCGTGGAGTATTAGCTATAGCGGTCTACCACAGAATTTGATTGTTGCACTCAAAGCTTAATAAAGTTCTACCGTTTAGGTAAATGATAATGGAATTTAAATTTAGTTTGTATACTGAAGTAAATGTGGTCGACTCTCCCAAAAGACAAGTGCTTTCTACTTCAAATGTTGATCTTTATCCTCATTGCAAACCATTGATGTCCAAACTCTTTTAGATGGAAGAGCAATTTGTTGTTCATTTGAGTGGAATTGCCACCAACAACAGCTAATTAACTACGTACAACTTAGAGAAATGAGAACCAATGTTAAATTTAAGTTGTCTACTGAAGTAGTTACTGATCGTTCATGATAAAGGTCACTAAAGTTGGATTCTCTTTTTAGTTTGTGTCCTTTTCTGCAACGACTATTAATTGGACTGAATGACATTATGAAATACTTATGAATTGGTAGGAATCTTGTTTCATATTTAAGTCATGAACGTGTTCACAAACGATCAGTCAAAGAGTGATTATTGTATTATGTGGTGTTGAAAACTTTTGAACTTTTCTTCATGTGGTTTGTGTTTAACTGTTATCTGAATGGCGTGGTATTAAAGCTATTGGATTAATAGACAACATTATACATATTTATGGTCATGTTTCACTTTCTGGTTTTATTATGTCAAAGGTCAGTTCATAAATTTCCAATGGTTTTGCAGATGTGTCACAGGCATGGGGTAATGCATCGTGATCTCAAACCTGAGAATTTTCTTTTTGGTAACAAGAAAGAAACAGCTCCGCTGAAGGCTATTGACTTTGGGTTGTCTGTTTTCTTTAAACCTGGTAATGGAATTTGAAACAGAACAGTGAGTTTAAGCCTTTTATCATGCTTAACAAAGGTTTAACATTTTGATTTCTTTAACAGGGGAACGCTTTAATGAGATAGTGGGAAGTCCTTATTACATGGCTCCTGAGGTCCTAAAGCGCAACTATGGACCAGAGGTCGATGTCTGGAGTGCTGGAGTTATACTTTATATTCTTCTTTGTGGTGTTCCACCTTTCTGGGCAGGTCTGCTTATTTTATTGCTTCATTTTTTTTATAACCATGGAATGAACCTCGATGCAGAGATTTTCATGTGCAATCTTTAGAACTTGATAATTGATTAACTAAGGTTGTGAAATATGAAGTAGAGCTTGATTCATGTTAGAATATGTCGTTGAAATATTAGATGACGAGGCAAGTGAGGTGCAAGACTGTCTCTGCTTTAATCAATGTAGATCATGTTCAATTATTTTGGTTTCTCTTAATGGTTCTTATGGGTTGGACTTTGCTAAATAACGTGCATAAATATGTTAACATATTCTTGATACCTCCCTTAAGTTCCTCTGAATATTTGCAGAGACTGAACAAGGAGTAGCCCAAGCGATTATTCGTTCGGTGATTGATTTCAAGAGGGATCCATGGCCTAAAGTTTCTGATAATGCAAAGGATCTTGTAAAGAAAATGCTTGATCCAGATCCAACTCGACGGCTCACAGCTCATCAAGTTCTTGGTAATGTTTGTGGAATATTGAGATATTGTACATTCATTCGTTATTTTACTCTCTCTCTCTCTCTCTGATAAGTATCCTTTTCGGGGGCTTCGACTCTTGTGGTGCAGAGCATCCCTGGTTACATAATATAAAGAAAGCACCAAACGTCTCATTGGGTGAGACTGTTAAAGCAAGACTCAAGCAGTTTTCAGTAATGAACAAGCTCAAGAAAAAAGCTCTGACGGTAAGCACACACTTATAGTCTGCAATCATATTTGTAAGCTCAGGATTCTTCACTGTTCAATAAAGATGAATTCATATGCTTTTCCCCAAAGCCCGAAATGAAGGAGAAAAGATTGTCTCTGACTATTTACTGCACTACCTTGTGCTCTTTAATTAAAACTTAATTCTCATCGTAAAAAAGGAGAGAAGATTCTCAAATTTTGTCAAGTTTCATTTTTTTTTTATCTTGATATATGTACTTTCTTGTCTTCCAAACAGGTTATAGCTGAGTTTTTGTCTGCGGAGGAAGTCGCTGGAATGAAGGAAGCATTTGAAATGATGGATACTGGAAAGAAGGGCAAGATAAACCTTGAAGAACTTAAAGATGGCTTGCAGAAGCTTGGCCATCAAATCCCTGATGCTGATCTTCAGATTCTCATGGAAGCGGTAAGCATTCTCATGCCCTGCTTCTTGGCTCGATCTGATTTCTTATAGCTCTACCGGTGGTAACATAATATTTGAAAGTTAGCTACTAAACTTTTCTGCCTCAAAGAGAAAGCAGGTGCCTGAGATGATATGGCCATGTACATAGAACTCTAAATTACATCGATGGACATTATTTTAAAATGACAGAAAACCGCTCGGAATCCATGTGAACTTAATAAAGAAAATACTCAATGGAAGGAAGTAAAGGATACCAAGTAGCTGGATTAAGGCCAGATTGTTGGTGGTACACTTATTTTAGTGTCTCAATGTTTGCTAAGAGTCTTTTCAGTTTGGTTAGAGATTTGTACGTTGATGCAGGGATAACTGTGAGATAAAGAAAATTTTAAGAAATTCACGGAGATGAAATAGATCTATTATACTTATATAGCTTAGGGCCAAGCCCAACTAGTTTGGGATCAAATCGTAGTTGTTGATGATGAGAAGTTAGCATTAGACTTTTGTCTTTCACCCTTTTGTCAAAAAATTGATTGATTACAAAATATATTTTGTCAATATAAGTTGTAACATTTTCCTACCATTTCAGTGTAGAAAAACGGAAAACCTGTAGCCAAATGAGCTTGACATTTAGCTTGTCTTGGCATCCCTAGTTCGATGCTTATTATGTTCCAGAAAGGAAAAAAAAAAACATTTCTCTTGATCCTTTTGGGTTTTTGACCTGAAGGGTGCTTATCTTTTTTATTATTTCTTTTCCTTAAACTATTGTTTTATTATGTTTTTATTTTTCTGTATCGGTTTTACAGGCTGACGTTGATGGAGATGGAAGTTTAAATTATCCAGAGTTTGTTGCTGTATCTATTCATCTTAGAAAGATGGCCAATGATGAACACCTGCACAAAGCATTTTCATTTTTTGACAAAAATCAGAGTGGTTACATAGAAATCGAAGAGCTTCGTAGTGCCTTGAGTGATGAGGACGACAGCAACAGTGAGGAAGTCACCAATGCCATTATGCATGATGTTGATACAGACAAGGTCAGTATGTCCATTTATGTGCACATACACCATTTAGTAACTTTTCGTTCTTTGGTTAATAGTGCAAATATTATGCATTGATGCTAATGTTTTACATCTTACTGAGTCTTCATCTTGAAGCTTCCTTCTGAACCCTTGTTTGAGTTTAGAGCTCAAATACTCCACCTAGTTGTGCCTTATCGTATCTCTAAAATCCGTCATATTATATACACGTATTATACTTTGATGGCATGCACACTTTCTAGGACATATGTGTTGCTAACTAGACTCTAGTGCTGTGACAAATGAAGACCTTCATAAATACATGTATACTTCGATGGTATCTGTTCTTCCCATCACATATGTATTATCGGTCATTACTCTCTAGTGCCAAGACATTATGCTCTCCCTGCTCGCGTCATGATTTACACGGTTGGTTAACCTGCTGCTCGTTACATGTCTGCTACAGACTTAAAGTTTTGTTAGCTGTTTTCCATCTCATCTCTAACAACATTCCTACTCATTTGTATTAGCTTCTTTTCGAGAGTTTGTGAGCTCAGCCTTGTCTCGTCTTTTGTCAAACGTGTGCAGGATGGTCGGATTAGTTATGAGGAATTTGCTGCGATGATGAAGGCTGGTACGGATTGGAGAAAAGCATCGAGACAATATTCACGTGAACGTTTTAACAGTCTCAGCTTAAAATTGATGAGGGATGGCTCATTACAAGTTGATAACAAAGTCTAGATCATCAAAATCCAGAAGAAAGAAATGTTAAAAGAGGAAAAAATATAGTTTTTTCTTTAATTTATATATATCTTTTTTTTTTCCTTTTTATCATTGAGCATGAAAGTCTTTTTTTTCCACTCTAAACTCCATATAGGCATATCCTTGGAATGTATGTGTAATCTAACAAACTAGGTTTATTTTACTTGTAAATATATGGAATCAGAGATCATAAAAAGAAATTACACTTTCTTCTTAGACACTATTAGTTGTTGTTAGTAGGGGCGGGAGGGCGTTCAGGCCATTCAGATTGGATATGAAAATTTTTGTTGGAATTATCGTTTGAAGAAATTACAATCCAAATTCAATCTAAATAAGTTCGAATTGGATTGCATTTTTAAATTTTGGTTTCGACTTTTGAGTCTTTAAAGCAGGTCATAATAATTAAAACTTGAATTCATCTAATAGTTTGCTTCTTAGAATAAATAACTTTGTATTGTTAATAAGGATTGAGGCGACTTTGTTGCTCTTAATACTATAACGAGTAGCTTATCCTTTCCACTTCATTAAAAATAATTGCAATTTTATGAATTATTGAATTGAAGACCTATTTGAGGAATTTTCAATTTGATTTCGATATTCATATTGAGTCCGCAACTAATAACAAGAGTTTCTCTATATGTAAGGCTCAAATTTGAAATCTCTAATTAAAGGTCAGAACAAAATATAATTATTTGACAACTTTAATTATCTTTAAAAGATTAAGTCAACTTCTCATTGATTCTACTTCTTCTATATTTCATTATTGAGCTATTTGTCTATAATTGATTCTATGAATTCTTAGTCATTGTTTTTGGTTTTATTGGTAACTACCGACTCCAACAACTTGGTTGACAGATGGAAAGAGTTGTTTCCTTCCAACTCAAATATACTTTTATTGTTTCACTATTATTGGCTCTCCTTAATGTTAATTTACAAAAAGAGTATCATATGTGACGCTCATGACGGAGGGCAGGTTAAAAAAAAGATCGACAGACTTCTAAATTGACAAATTTCTGAAGAAAAGGTACATATGAGCTATGAAGCTTATAGCAGAAATTGAAGAGAAATGTAAAGTGTTTGTAATATTAAGTAAGTCCACATGGCATGTACGCTTTTGAACTTGATGATGACAAAGTCTAAGGGATGAATTCGTAACGTTTGTTAGACCAAAGCGAACCATAGATGTTAATAGGGCTTGAATTGTGGCAATATTTTGTAGAGCGATTGAATTATTTATCTAAGTTTATTTTGTATATATTGACAGTATACATTGATTAACACGAAGATAAAATATATAGATAAAGATGTCTTTGCTCTTACATGTACATTTCTTCGGTTATATATAATGATCTACATTATTTGAATTCTTCTAAAATGTTGTTGTACATGTGTCTGATTCCTCAAAAATATACTATTTTGCAAAATTCGATACAAACCTATCGATATTTCTGAAGAGTTTGAATAACATTGATAATGATAATCAACAAAACGCAAAAGTACTTGGAGATTCTTTCATCAAGAAAATTTTGCAATATCAATCCATTAGACAATTACATATATCCACAATAAAAAACTTGGGTTGATTTCTTATATCGTCACTCAACTAGAAATAATTATTATCTCAGAACGTCACGTGATCATCTGAGAAATCAAACTCGGAAAATCTCCATTCTACATTCCTCTCCCTAACCAAAATTACAAAATTATGCATTCAATTTCTCTTCTTTCCAACATCTATTTACCTTCTGAATAAATTCTTCAACTTTTCTTGTTAGCTCATCATCTTCTTCTTCTTCCTCATCATCCCTCCTCTCATCGTCGTCGTCAATGTCCCTTGCAACCAATTTTATACTTGTGGTTGATTCAATTGTATGTGTTAAACCATTGTTCTTGTCCAAAATAGAACAATTACTTTTCACAAAAGTACTCTTGGAAAGTGGAACAATTTTGTTGTCACTAATTTTTGAGCTACTATTATTATTAACTAGTAGGATGACAATGATCAAATTACAAAAAATGAAAGCAACAAAAGAATTAATGGAATTTGCTTGATTGAATAACTCAAATGTTGAACTCAACATGGTTGTAGAAACACAAAAATATATAGGACAACTAATAAATCATAATTGTGATGGATTAGGATTTTAAGCCCCTTTTTAAAGACAAATTTATCTTTGACTTTTAAAATAGTCATGTGCCAACTAAGCATTTTTTTAACACATTTTGAGAATTTTGATGGTGAGGTGTGGTGTGGTGTGAAAGCTAAGTTTATGACTTTTTTATATATTTTAATATTGTCAAAAGTTAATATTTTTAATTTTCGTTAAATATTTATCGAACTCTGTTTGTGAAACTTTACGGACAAGTGATGATTAGGGCAGTAGCGGAGCCAGAATTTTTAATAAGGGAGTTTAAAATCTAAGAAGTAAACACACGAACTAGTGAAAGGGGGTTCGACATCTATTATACATATCTAAAAAATAATTTTAACCATATATAAATCGTAATATTTTTCGCCGAAGAAGATTCGAATGAACCCTCTAAGTATATACTGCCTCCGCCCCTGATCTAGGGGATGTTAGGAGGTTCATCTGAACCTCCTCGACAACAAATTCTAATGTGTATATAAGATTTTATTTATTTATTTATATATATATATATATAAATTTAAGTTATGTTTTATAAAACTCTTTACTCGTCCTTTGTCTTCAAAAATTTATCACATTGATTATCTTACCTAACTTATTTAATAAAGAAAACAATTTAAAATGAGAATTGACATGTATTCACGTTGTATTCGTATAAATCATGATTAATGTTAGTTCTACCTTCCATAAAAGTTTCAATTCTTTAATGATAAATTGATAATTAATTATACCCATATTGCTATAATTATTTCTTGAATTCTCTAACAATTATTGCTTCTTTTGTTTTTTATTTATCAACTTCTGGATTTTCCATTATAATGCCAACTACAATTTAGGACTTAAGATTCAATAAGAAACAACAAAGAAAAGAAGTACTCCATCGTCTCAATTTATATAACAGATTTCGAGAATCATGAGTTTAAATATATGAAATTTTTCAGTTTTTTAATTTTTTATATATATTTAGAATCTATGTAAAAAACACTCAAAGTCATAATAATTGATAATTCAAAATATTTAACTGATATTAAAAATCATAATTAAGCAAATACTCATCTATTTTTTGAAATCTGAATACTACCATATAAATTGGGACGAAGAGAATTATAAAAGGGTTGCTTACAAAATTGTCAATCATAGTTATATATAACAACTATTTTTTTCCTTCTAAACTATAGTACAAAGTTTCTTGTTTTATATACTATAGTTAAGGTCAACAACTTAACAATCAGAGTTATATATAACAACTATTTTTTTCCTTCTAAACTATAGTACAAAGTTTCTTGTTTCATATACTATACTTAAGGTCAACAACTTAACAATCAGAGTTATATATAACAACTATTTTTTTCCTTCTAAACTATAGTACAAAGTTTCTTGTTTCATATACTATAGTTAAGGTCAACAACTTAACAATCATATAATTCATTGACTTTGATAAAATATTCCTAATTTTTCTGCCCTCCAACCCCTATTGATCTTCTCAATAAAATCTTCAATCCTTTTCCTCAATTCATCCTCTTTTTTCTCATTATTTTCTTCAAAATTTTCCTTTCTTGTTTTTGCTAAATATATTTTTGTGTCATTTGTACTATTAGCACTCACTCCTTCTACATTTTCACACTTGAAATTCGTGTCTTGATGAAGAGATTGTGTTGATGAAAATCGAGTAGCATCGTCATGTGCTTCACTTTTGTTGTCTTGATTTATCTCATTGAGTACTTTTATGGTCGATATCTCACTCGGTACATAAATTGTATGCATTTCTTTTGATGTGACACGTGCATCCGTTTTTCTATCAACTGCTATATTTTCACTCTTGAAACTCGTCTCTCGATGATGAGACGGGTTAAAAATAGTCTCGTGATTGACAACAAGCATCAATGTCGTACACTCCATTTTTTTGTCTTGATTTATATCTCGAAGTACTTCTATGATTGATGTATCACTCGATATCGAAAATGTTTGCATTTCTTGTAATGTGACACGTGTCCATTTTTCTAACTTGATAATCAAGATGACTCATACCTTTGTGAAAGTGTTTAGCCTTGGGATTGCCTTGTGTTTCTTCTCTTGGACATGTCATGATCAAGAATATTGTTGGTGTTATCTTGTGAACTAGATTGGAAGCCACTAAGTAGGATAATGGCTATGATTAAATTGCACAAACAAAATATAATGTGAGAATTAGAAGAAGCAATAAAGATCATCTCAAATGTGGAACTCAACATAGTTGAAAATGATATATGAAATTCTAGTCTTGAAGAGAACTTTTCAGCAAGGGGTGTTTTACCCCTCAACTGGCAACTCTAATGCGAATTTGGCTTAGTCAACCTAGTAAATCTCGAATACCAGAAAATTAAACAAAAAAAGAATCTTGAAAACAAGTAAGTTGCAAGAAGATATTGATAGGATTGAGAAGATATTTATTTAGATGTTAATTTTAAGTAGCATGTGATGAAGTGAGGCTATTTAAAGGTTTGTTTTGATTCTCAAAATGTGCCAAAGAAGCTTTTGGACCAATATTTAGAAGGAAAGCTAATGATATTTTAGTGTTATTTATGTAAAGCTTCCCTAGGAAGTATTAAATGTGGGACATTTTTGAATAATTTATGTGTGTCTACACTATCTTCAAAATAAAGAGGAGCACAAACAGGAGATTGTCCATGTGGGGCATTCTTAAATTATTAGGGTGTGTTTGATAGGATGGAAAATATTTTTAGAAAAGTAAGTAGATTTATTTATTTATTGGGATTAAAAAAATATTATTCTAAAATATTTGTATAATTTAGATAAACACTATAAGATTGGAGGTAGGGGCGAAGCTAGTGTAGAGTGTGCGGGTTTTTGTAATTTCAATTGTTTTATTTATTATTTTAAAGTCTGGTGTAACTTTTGAGGTGTATATTTTGTTATTTTAAATATTTTTTAGTGTCTAGTGCAATTTTTTGTATTGTATATTTTAGATTTCGGTTGGACTTTATAGGTGTTTATGATGATAAAGTTCTGTTAAATCTAATCGATAAAGTTCAGTAAATATTTGATGGAGACTAAAATGATTAATTTTGATAAAATTAAAGAACAAAAAATGCTCAATGCATATTTAAGATACTTTTTTAATCTATCATATCCTCAAACATAAGAGACTATTTTGATTATTTTCTCTGCATATAAACAACTACTATAAAAAATTTCTTTTCCGATAAAAGTAATGAGGCTCTTAATTATGATTTTAAGTTAGTGGACATGTGATCTATCACGATTCAAATTTATAATATGTATGCTTCGTTTTGAGTTTAGCATGAATTTGTCTTTTAAACTACACTAAATAGAGTTTAAATAGCTCGAATATCATATTACTATGTCATGAATTTGAGATATATCTTATAAAAATCTTCACTTAATTTTCGTCGTGTGCACCTTATCGATGTCATGTGACAGACTTCTATGGCTATCAAACTTATTCAATAAAGAAACAATTCAAAATATGAATTGATTTAGTGGTTAAGAGTTCTACCTTCCACAAAAGTTCAATTCTTTAATGGTACATGGCATGGCCAAACAAATAAAGTTAAAGGTAAATTGATAATTAATATACATCATTATAATAGAAGCAGAAAAAGAGATTTTTTTTAATTTTTAAAATAAAATTTACATTTAAAGTCACAATCATTGATAATACAAAATATATAAACGACATGAAAAATTCAGAATTAAAAAAATTCATTTGTTTTTTCAAATTCGAACCATGCCACATAAATTAAGACGGAAAAGTAATGAAGTGTTCCTTACAAAATTGTATAACAACTATTTTTATCTTCTAATTTCTAGTACAAACTAGCAATTATACAGTTCATTGACTTTGATAAAATATTCCTAATTTTTCTGCCCTCCAACCCTTATTGATTTTCTCAATAAAATCTTCAATTCTTTTCCTTAATTCATCCTCTTCTTTCTCATCACTTTTCTCAAAATTGTTGTCATTTGTCTCTTTTCTTGTTTTTGCTAAATACATTTTTGTGTCGATTGTAATATTAGCATTCGCTCCTTCTACATTTTCATATTTGAAATTCGTGTCTTGATGAAGACATTGTTTATCATTATCAAACTCGTGATGTTGAAAATGAGCAGCATCGTCGTATACTTCATTTTTATTGTCTTGATTTACCTCCTTGAGTACTTCTATGATTGATATGTCACTCGATACCGAAAATGTATGCATCTCTTCTGATGTCACATGTGTGTCCATTTTGCTACCATTAGCATTTGCGCCATCTACATTCTCAAACTTGAAATTCGTCTCTTGATGATGAGACTGTTTAAAATAAATAGACTCGTGATATTGAACACAAGAAACATTGTAATATGCTTCACTTTTGTTGGCTTGGTTTATATCCCCGAGTACTTCTATGGTCGATGTGTCATTCATACCTTTGTGAAATTGTGTAGCCTTGGAATTGCCTTGTGCTTGTTTTCTCTTAGACATGTCATGATCAAGAATATTGGTAGTGTCATCTTGTGAACTAGATTGGAAGCCACTTACTAGGAGAATAGCTACTATAACATTGCAAAAACAAAATATAATGTGAGAATTGGAAGAAGCCATAAAGATCATCTCAAATGTAGAACTCATCATGGTTGAAAAATGATATCTCGCGTTTCAGCCTTGAGAATGGACAATTTTTTGGCAGGGAGTTTTTTATCCCTCAATTGGTGGACAATCCTGATACAAATTTGGATAAGTCAATCTACTAAATCTCGAAAACCAGAAGACTAAACTAAAAAAAGAATCTTGTAAACAAATAAGTTGCAAGAAGATGTTGATAGAATTTGAGAAGATATTTAGGTGTTCAATTTAAGTAGAATGTGATGTAGTGAGGCTATTTAAAGGTTTGTTTTGATTCTCAAATTGTGTCAAAGAAGCTTTTTAGATATGATATTTATTGTGTTACTTTTGAGAAGCTTCCCTAGGAAGGACTATAAAAATGTGTGATATTTTTTTAACAATAATTTATGTGTGTCTACACTCTATACATTACCACTCCATCCCCAATTAAAAAAAGATATACATGTGGGACATTTTTAAATTATTAATGTGTGTTTACATTATAACTCATCTAACGCGTTTATTTGATTTTTTTTTACTAATAGAGGATGTTCGTTTCATAGATAATTTAATCGGTTAAATATGTGAAAATCGTATGCATGTTTGAATTGATGAGCACTTTGTGAATATGTGCAAAAAAAAAATAATTCAAATTATAAATCGAAAGTGTTTAATACAAGTATTTTATTATATGTTCATGTATTCAATTGAAATATATGATAGCTCGAGTATTTAAATAAAATTACTTGATAAATTTAAGAGGTTATCAATAGTTAATATCTTAAAAGGTTATTCAACTTTAAAAATTCATTTAATAAAATTATTAAATTTTATTTTAATATCAATAAAATCACTCAATTAAAATTATCATTAAACTTTTTTTACATAACAAGAGTATAAATTATTATGCCATAAGAGCTTCCAATTGGAGTGTTCCCCACTTCTTCCATGTTAGGATGAATATATAGTTGACTTTATATAACGAAAATCTAGTATACTCATCTTCAAAACCAACACGTGGTAGTGTTATCAAATTCTTTCACTTCTTACTCCTATTCTATCTAACGTGAGATTTGTTTAAGATATTCTTCGTATCTCATTTTCAAAAATCTGTCAATCCTACTTGATCTGATCCTATCAGTCCACCCGTTATCAACGGTGTGATACGATTGGCTTAATCTTAGTTACCTTACTTATTCAACAAAAAAAGAAAAATTTAAAATGTGCATTGAGATGAATTCATGTTGTGTGGTATATCATAATTATGTTAGTTAGAGTTCTACCTTCCACAAAAGTTCAATTCTTCAATAAAATGAAAATATTTTAAGTTTGATACCGATCATATTTTGAGAGTCAATTTTTAAAAATTTTGAGTTTGACTTTAAAAATGAAAAGTTGTCAAAATAAAATTTATATATTTGGAAAATAAGTAAAAATCTACTAAAAAAAAGTCATAATAATTGACGATTCAAAATATGTAAAAAAACAAATAAAAAGAAATCACGATTAAAAAAAATCATCTATTTGATAAAATTCGAATTGTGCCACGAAAATTGGGGAGAGCAGGTAATAAAGAGGTCCTTACAAAATTGGCAATCACAGTTATATATCATCTATTTATTTTTTCCTTCTAAATTCTAGTACAAGTTACTGAATTATAGACTAATTGACTTTGATAACATATTCCCAATTTTTCTGCCCTCCAACCCTCATTGATCTTCTCAATAAAATCTTCAATTCTTTTCCTTAATTCATCCTCTTCTTTCTCATCACTTTTCTCAAAATTGTTGTCATTTGTCTCTTTTCTTGTTTTTGCTAAATACATTTTTTTGTCAATTGTAATATGAGCACTTGCCTCTTCTACATTTTCATATTTGAAACTCGTGTCTTGATGAATAGATTGTTTATCATTATCAAAATTGTGATGTTGAAAACGAGCAACATCGTCGTGTGCTTCATTTTTGTTGTCTTGATTTACCTCCTTGAGTACTTCCATGGTTGATACGTCACTTGATACCGAAAATGTATGCATTTCTTTTGATGTGACATGTGTGTCTATTTTTCTATCAATGGTATCATTAGTATTCACCTCTTCAACATTTTCACACTTGAAACTCGTCTCTCGATGAAGAGACAGGTTAAAATTAGCAGGCTCATGATATTGAGAACGAGCATCAACATCGTATGCTCCACTTTTGTTGTCTTGATTTATATCCCAAAGTACTTCTATGGTCGATGTGTCACTGGATATCGAAAATATTTGCATTTCTTGTGCTGTGACACATGTGTCCATTTTTCTAACTTGATAATCAAGACCATTCATACCTTTATGAAATTGTGTAGCTTTGGGACTCCCTTGTGCTTGTTTTCTCTTGGACATGTCATGATCAAGAATATTGGTAGTGTTATCTTGTGAACTAGATTGGAAGCCACTTACTAGGAGAAAAGCTATGATAAAATTGCAAAAACAAAATATAATGTGAGAATTGGAAGAAGCCATAAAGATCATCTCAAATGTGGAACTCAACATAGTTGAAAATGATATCTCGAATTAGATCTGTGTGAAATGGATAACTTTTCAGCAAAGAGTGTTTTACTCAGTAAATTTCGAATACCAGAGAATCTTGAAAACAAACGAGTTGCAAGAAGATATATTGAGAGAATATTTGAGAAGATATGTAGGTGTTCAATTTAAATAGAATTGTGATGAAGTGAGGCTATTTATAGGTTTGTTATTATTCTTAAATTGTGCCAGAGAAGCTTTTAGACCATTAATTTAGATATTATATTTACTGTGTTACTTTTGAGAAGCTTCCCTAGGAAGGACTATAAAAATGTGGGATATTTTTTTCAATAATAATTATGTGTGTCTACACTCTACATTACCCCTCTATCCCCAATTTTTAAAAAAAGTTTCCATGTGGGACATTTTTAAATTATTAATGTGTGTTTACATCTTAACTCTTCTGACGCGTTTATTTTTTTTAAAAAAATTCATAGATAAATAATAAGTTAATCATTTAAATATGTTACTCCCTCCATTTCACAAAGAATGACCTAGTTTGATTTGACACGGAGTTTAAGAAAATAAAAAAGACTTTTGAATCTTGTGGTCCTAAATTAAAGTTATGTCAAATATACAAAATTGCCCTTTAATCTTGTGGTCTTAAACATGTCACGTGGAAAGCTGAAAGTAAAATGTTACCAAAAAAAGAAAGAGGTCATTCTTTTTTAAACATATTAAAAAGGAAAGGAGGTCATTCTTTTAAACGGAGAGTATATTTTTCAAATATATACATTAGTTTTAACAAGTTGTAAAATCACATGCATGTTTGAATTAACAAGCAGTTGTAAACATGTGCAAAACCTTTTCAATTGAAATATATCATAGTTCAAATATTTAAATAAAATTATCTTACAAATTTAAAAAGTTATCCATGATTTAGCCAAAATTAACACATAGTTTATTTCTTTATATCAAGGACCTACATGTGGTAGTTGGTTTACCTGTTAGGACGAGTATATAATTGACTTTGTATAACCAAAAACGAGTATATAATTGAAGAACGTGTTTTGAAAACTAACAAAAAAAGTCATTCTAAAAAAAAAATAGAGTTAATCAAGTTTTTGTTTGACTAATTTTTTTTATATGCTCCTGAATATTTTAATTATTAATTACTGTATTTATAGTATTTTTTCATAATTTTTAAATATAATAAATTTTATTTCACAAAAAAACTTAAAGCTTATATCACAGTTAAAGTTTCAAAATTTGAATCTCAAAATTTTAACTTTATCACATAAATTAAGACAAAAGAAATATAACATAGACACAAATTATTTAAAGAGGTATTCTCTCTATCCCAATCTATATGTCACTATTCAAATTTCGAGAGTCAAATAACTTAATTTTGATCGTAAATTCAGACATGAAATCTTTAAGTTTTTTAAAAATAATATTTATATATCTAAAAGTTACATATAAAATACTATAAATTACAATAATTAATAACCTAACATATTTTAAAATTACATTAAAAAAATAACGATCAAACAATAAAAAATATCATATAAATTGAAACCGAAGAAGTACTACACTTTACTACTATCTCTAAGTAAGCTTCACATGTTCACTCTGTCCAATACTCAACTATCAAGTCAACCCTCTGTTAGCTTTCCCTCCACAACTCACGTCTGAAAACTTCTTGGACACATTTTTCAAAAATAAAAAAACAAACCTTTAAATAGCCTCATTTCATCCCAATTCTCAACATTGGTAACTCTTGCAAAGTCATTTATAAATTAAAACTTCATCACTAATCCGTCACTAAATAAGATTATTTTAGTTGTTTATCGACTAAATTTTGTCCATCGCTAAATTTAACTTTCCCTTTTTTTTTGGGAGTAGTGAAACCATGTTGAGTCCCACATTTGAGTTCATCCTAATAGCTTCTTCCAATTCTCATATACTCTTTTGTTTTTGCAATTTGATCATAGCTATCCCCCTACTTGAAAGTTCCAAAACAAGTTCAAAAGAGAATAACAATACTATGAATTCTCAAATATCCAAGAAAAGAGAATCACTAGGCACTTCAAAACCAAAACATCTTGATTTTGAAGTAAGAGAAATGGACACGTGTTACATCACAAGAAATGCACACATATTCGATATTAAATGACACATCAATCATAGAAGTACTTCAGGATGTAAGCCAAGACAACAACAGTGGAGCATACGACAATACTGCTTGTGTTCAGTATTACGAGTCTACTAATTGTAAACAATCTCATCACCAGGACAAGAGTTACAAGTGTGAAAATGTAAAAGAGGCAAATGCTAATGGCACAATTGAGAGAACAATGCATTTGGCAAAAATGAAAAAGAAAGCAAGTGTCAATATTTTTGAGAAAAGTGATGAGAAAGAAGAGGATGAATTGAGGAAAAGAATTGAAGATTTCATTGAGAAAATCAATAGGGGTTGGAGAGAAGAGAAGTTGAAGATGTGTTATCAAAGTCAATGACATGTATGATTGTCATCAATTTGTTTAGCTTATGTTAGATAAATAAATAAAAATGTTGTACTAGAATGTTGAAAAGAAGTATAGTAGGCATTTGGACATCGATATGATTGATAAAGAGAAATTGACATAAATAGTCATCCATCGAAGATGGTTAACTATATTTGTGCCATTTATGAGTGCAAAAACTAGTATAATAATATTACATTGAACTTGATGTAAAAGAATACAGAGGTTTCTGCAGAACTAGTGTGGGTATTATTGTGAGGATGGACAAGCAGACACCACGACAAATCCAGTATATCGCCCGGAATATTACCAGTGATACAAGTAAATAAGTAATCAAAATGGTCCCTATAAGTATAATCATCCCACAAAATTTGTTGACTCATGTGTTTGTTAGACATGAACCATAAAATGCTCTATCTATGAAAAAGTTCTAATGTGGTTTTGGTTTATAGCCATCAACAGCAAAGTTTCTTGTGGCAACAGGGAGAGCTAATCGAATGCCATCGAGTTCAGGTTTTGCAATTACCTGACAACCTAGACGTGACCTGAAGGCGATGAATGTAAAAGAAATGAGAAGCTTCATAAATCATGGGAACTGCTAAATAGTACAAAGCAAGAGACATACGTATCGGTGAGAGCAAAAGCAAGATCCAACATATCATTTTCTTCATCTGTTGGATCTTCTAGCTTGTTGTAATACTCCATATCCTGTGAAACGCCACAAAAATAGATAAGAAATACAGCATATTTATTAGATCAGAACAACCAAGATGGTATTGAGTAGCTCGGTAGCTCCCAGCCAGGCGGAAAAAAGAAGCCAATGACATTATCCCGATCACAATTACTTACCATAACAATCACATGACATGTGGAACAGGCAAGTGAAGCTTCACATGCTCCTGCATCAAAGGCCATACAAATTTAGTTAAGTTAACAGCAAAGCATTTGTTGTCGTGCTTAGAAATGTTAACACCACAAAAATATCCAGAAGTGTTCTACCAATATTTTTATTTATCTGACAGTGTCCTAAACCACAATAAGTAGGCATGCATGTGTCAATCATGTAATTTTGCCTAGATGAATGCATCTGTGGCTATGGAGTATCTAATACTGAAGTCGAAACTAGAAGAAGTATCATGAACATAAAAACTTTCATTTATGACGGTCTTAATAAAATCATCCCATGTGCATATCTTCAACAACCGTCTCTCCAGGAAACCTTAAAGATGTGTTACAAACTTCCTCTCTTACCATCACCATCACCGCTTCAGTAGTATCTCTAGTATGAAGATGGTGAGATCACAATGCTCCTTCTGGAACTCCTCGAGCCCAACCATACCACTAACTTTGAAACAATTTTGGGAATTTCAACACATTATGCTCGAATCTGTAAGGGAATACTACTTTCTTTTCCGTTGTTTTCTTAGAACTTTTTGGATAGGTAGGATTGCAAGATGATGTTAGATGAAAATTCTAACACATCCAATCAATGCCTCTCAACTGACTGAAACTAGTACCAAGATTCACTAAATCGCCTTATCATTATTAAAATATCAGCAAACTTAAGTAGTTGAGGATTATAAGATCCGTTCAAGATATATGAACCAAGACACCTCAACAAAGCTGACCTTCAAGTTCAATGTCATTTTCATGTGCAGCTTCTAACATAGACATTCCAACAGGGACCTTGATATGGTTCTCTTCTCCATCCTTGTCAACGAAAGTTACAGATATTCTGCGAATCACAAAAAGAAACCATAGAAAAGTAAGTTTGTGGTAACTAAATCAGTGTGGCATAATCTCATGACATTCCATCAGCTAAATTGTGAGGCTAACCATGATAAGATGATGATGGATGCAATGAAGGAGACAGCATAAAGTTCAAAATTTACCATCATAATTCATACAGTAAAAAGGCTATTAAATCTCTGATACACAATCTATATGAGATATAGTGCATTAGATATCAGAAAACATAAGTTTAAGGAGGAAATGTTGGATTGTAACAAAAACTTTCCCTAGTGACGTCATGCATTGGACACAAAAGCAAATGAGATATATGTCCAAAATTTTAGGTAGTTTTTGGGAAATAATAGATCTAGATAAGTAGGAGTGAATGTGAATTGGTTTCATGATCCTAGAGTGGGAAAGAACAAATCTGATTTTTTGAGGATCAATTCTGGTCCAGTTAGAATTTAAAAATTTTACCGAACACATACCTAGAGCATCTCAATCTATAGAAGTTGATTTAGAGAAGGGCCTACTTAATAAATATTCTATGAACTTTTCTTCCAGTCCATATAAACACTCATGGCACCACTAACTAGTTACTGCTAGGTTGGCAAATTCATATGGTTTTACTTTCAACGGAACTTGTGTAAAAAAGGTATCATATAAGAGTGTACTCTAATAAGATCTGGCCCAAACTAGATCTGGATCAATTCAGAAGAAACAAAGAAAAAGTAGTTGAAAAGATCAAAGCTAGTCCAATCTACTATAAACTAGACATTTTCCAAACAGAACCTAACAGACCTTTAAAACCTAAATTCCATTCAAGACTTCCCCTTTAACAAGTAGATCACCAATTTAATTATGTCATTTTTGTAAAGGACAATTGTAGCCAGCAACATAATCTCATTTTCTGCCTACAGAAACCATAAGTACACACATTGAAGAGGAAGAGAAAAGAGAATGGAGTAAACAATTCATGTGAGAACTTACTTTTGCTCTCCCTCATTTCCTGCAGTAGTACAAAATTGTTCATGCCTCTGAAGCACAAATCAAAGTTCAGCACATCAAAAGAGGTGAAAAAAATCATATTTCAAAGCAGAGAACGAAACACAAACCAACAAAATAGGGTGCTAAAGAGAGTCGTAGAACATAAGTAATTAAAGCAACGAATTCTAGAACAATACTAATTATTAGATTCATCTAGCAAAGCTACTGACCAGGCCCTGTGTAGATGAATATCGCAACAAGTGTGTGTATGATGTCCTCGGAATACAAGCTAATGGGGCTGCAATTCATCAATAAAGAAAAGGTTATTCGGAGACCAAATATAACTCCCGTCAACTTTAAGATAGCAGTACACTGATTAATTGTAGAACTAATGCTTTGATAAGTCAACACAACAGAGTACAGACGGATGTCTAGAAATAAAAGTAAAAACTGTGTGAAATTGAATCTTGAAATAAAAAATGAAAACAAAAACTATGTAGAAATTGTGTGTCTGGTGAACCAGATTCATCTATCAGGTTATGCAATTGCCTGTGCAAAAGAGTCGTTCCATGCATCCAAAGAATAATTTCTTTTAAAAAAACGTTTTATACTCTTCGCATTATTCTCACTGTTTTGGAAAATTGTCCTCTTTCTTTTGACCAATATGATCTGAAAGGGGCAGAATGGTATAGTTCTCAGTTTCTTTTTCTTTCCTTTTTCTTTTTGGCTAAGGTAAATAATTCTTTTAATAATGAAAAAATCCTCTGTATACAAGCAGTATACTAAAAAGTAGAGAATCTACCACATTATTTGATTCTCTCCTACAATTTTGTAACTTGTATTAGTATGCCTCTAGATATTATTTAACTCAACTTTGGATTTGCATTTCATCTTAACTATGGACCTTGACCATTGGTTTCATCTTAATTGTGGACCTTGTCTATTTTTAAGTATGGATGTACATCCACATACTAAATCATCTTGATTGTTGGGCTTCAACCCTACTTGATTCAGAACGGTCTCTTGATATTTGATTTTGCTTTGATGTGATTGCACAATGTATGTGTTGGTCAAAATTTACAATTTGCAAGATTTAACATATTCTGTACGATGGACAAAAGTAGGTTTTATACATCACCATATTTCTCTCTATACTTATGATTTCTTTCTCCCTTTAAAATCCATCTAAGAATAACAAATCTTATCCATTCCCTCCTATCCTTTTGTCCTTCATTCATAAAATTCATAGGAATACAACCAAATCCCAAGAAGAAAAATCCACAAAATTTGAGTTCATTGAACAACTTGTACTGAGGCTTTCATCCGTAAATACTTGCCAGCAGTTGCACCTTTTCTGCTTAAGCAATTGCGTATCACTGATCAAGTTACCGCCCTCTATGTGGAACTGAAGACGAGTCAGTGCCTCAGTGGACCATTTGTTTTTCATGTGCACCTTTTCTGCTGCAGTTTGGGAAAAGCTCTAATCTTGGCAAGGCTGTCACAGGAATGCAATGGATTGGGTAAGTGAGGTTGCATGGATGGTGGTAGCAGGCACTGTGTATTTCATTTGGTAAGAGAGAAACAATAGGGTGTTCCAAGGCAAACACAAAACAAAAGTCTCCTGAGGTTCTTCTAAGGCTTATCATTCAAAATCTTACGGTGAGGAGGTGTATGCAACCAAAACTTGCAGGAATAATGAAGCATTTGGATTTCTATCCTCAGTGTTTTGCACTTCATATTTTATAACCGTGGTGTCCAGGCCAGCTTGTGCGCACCTCGACTAATTTCAAATTTCAAGAGATACATACCAAATAACTCTGTTCACCAACGCTAGAGCAAATGGGAAAGAATCACCTAGTTTATTTGAATCTGAGACTCCGGATTCTCAATTCATTTCATTGACCACTAGGCCACACCTTGGATGCGGTGTTTTGCACTTTTGAGGGACAGTTTAGCAGTTTTTCCTTTGGTTCTGTACCTGATTCTGGACCTTGGTAATTTATCCATATGCCAATTACTCTCCATTTTTTGAGCTTTGTACAAAACTTCACTTTTGGTTACTAAACTCTTCATTACCCAAAAAAAAATTGATAGCAATTCTGCTGCTCTCTAATAGAATAATACCCTTTACCCATCAACAACAAAAAAAAATTCACAGATTTGCTGAAATTAACAAGGAAACACTGATACATATAAGTCTAATAAAACGTACCACTGATATAATTCAAAGGAAACAAATTCCTAACTCGATTCGAGGTCCCCGTGCAATAACTCCTACAACCCACTTTCAGCGATAACTCGCATGTCTGTAATTGCAGCAAAAATTCTTCAGTACTAAACTAATCAATTTTTTGGGTATAAAAATACCTTAACAGAAATCTTAAAATTAATGAAAAATAGTCTTGCAGAAAACTTACAGAAGCTGAACCATGGAGAAGAAGAGAGGAAAGAGAGCAGCCGGTAAGCCGGTGGGCAAGTCGGAGATTGTGGAAGCCCACCATTTGGGGTCGCCGGAGAAATCTGAAGGCGCAAATGAGTCTGCGATTCAGGGATTACTAGTCAGTACTATAATTTCCCAAAAACCCACCTAAAACCCCTTGCCTTTTGACAAGTAGCCTCTCTTTTTTTTTTTTTTTTGACGTTTTTAATTTGATCTCATTTTATATTTATTACATGAGATAATACATATAGTCGATTTATTTATCTAAATTTTAACTAAACATAAAGTTAAAAAAGTAAATAGATATAATAAATTTCAGCAAAATTTGAGCAAACAATGCAACAAATCTAAACAATAAATTATAAGTTTCATCTCTAAACTATTGACCGTCATAAAAACACATATCTACTTAATTAACTAAATTTAAATACACCCCCAATATGTAACATGCCATAACAACTGATCTCAAATTCTTATATGAGCATGAAATTCTTAATAAAAAGCCGAGAAAAGTGTTGAAAACAGTTCTAAACAAACAAGAATTTAGGGATATATTTCACTAATGTTACGAAATCAAAAGTGTATTTAAATCCAATTAGTCAAGTAAATGAGTGTTCTTAAGTTTGTCACTAATTTAGGAACGAAACTAATAGTTCATACCAAATTTAAGGGTGTTTCAAATTATAATCTAAACTAATACATAAAATTGCTCTTTAATTTGACTTCAATAGGTATCAACGTCTTTCAACTTTAAATATATATAAGTAGACATTGAAATTTATATTAAATTTTACATCAATAGACACATATCTTACGTGACGTTATGCCTTTTTTTTTTTACTATAAAGGTGAGAAGTTACTATTTGTAAATTTTACCCCAAAACTTTCCCGGTATAACAAATTTTAGGCCCAATTGCAACAAACCAGCTTCGTTCCGGTATAAGCATTTTTATATATCTACTGTGTGTCTGTGTGAGAGAGAAAGCACGGCGATGAAGAAACCCGGCGGAGCGGAGAAGAAGAAGGTGAGACGATCTGCCGGTGTCGCATCCAACGGTTCGAATAGTACTACTTCTACGGTAACTTCCACCGCAAAACATCATACATTTTCTTATTTTGATTCAATTTGAAATTTCTCGTGTTTTCTGAAAGGATCCGTGTGTGTTTTTGTATGCCTTAGTTTTGATTGTTGAGATTTAGTTTTTTTTTTTTTTGGGTGAAATGTTGTGCCCTATTTTTTGAGAATGATGAATTTTTTTATAGGAGGTTGAGGTTTATGGAAATGTGAGGGGATGTTTGATAAATGTGGTAATGATTTTGTTATTGTTAGATACAGGCGATTTGCTAATCACTATTCCTGAATTGTGCTAGCTATTTAATATAGTTTCTAAATTTGTGCTATAGGATGAAAAGAGACTCCAGTTTTAGGTAATACTTGATTTCTGGAGGAGATCTATTTGGTAATTTTGAGCCTAGGGTTTATTGGGAACAGCGTTTCTACCTCGCAAGTTAGGTTGGGGTAAGCTCTGTGTACACATTGCCTTTCTTATACCCAACTTATGGGACTACACGGGGTATGTAGTTGTTTTTGTTGTTCATCTTTTTGAATTAATCTTCAATATGAAGTAACAGTTCTTGAAATGAAGTAATTAAGGCGAGAACTGTAGTTTACCTTATTATTCTTCTTCTTACCTTTTTTGGTCTTGATTAGTTCAGATTTTTCATTTTGCTTAAATATTCACCTATGGGGTCTTCCTATTACACAACAAAAAGTCTGCTCACGTGCGAACATATTTTTTTTTTAAAAACGGTAGTGTCCAATTCAGTTTGTGCTCCACCTAATGAAATCCTTGGGCAGCTGCTACAGCGCACTAGCACATTTGAGAAAATCTGTCCACTAAACTGGAGCAGATGGGGTCTCACAGATGTACATTGAAAGACGTGGAATAAAAAGAAGTGCAAATCATCTAGTCATTACTAGATAACTTGGTGCCAGATTCTCATCCATTAATCACCAAAAATTTGATGTAGGAAAATGTAAGGTTCTACATTATGAAGTGATTTTGTCTGAGTTTCATTCCTAACCTATTTTCCAAAACTGTTTCTCTCAATGGAACTAGTATCTTTTCTGTTTGCACTTAAATATTTGCTCCTCTATGTATTTGTATTTTAGGATTTTCTTTGGAGAAAGCTTGAAAGGTAGAGTCGTCAAAATGGACTGGCCCTTGAGGCCAGCCCAACCCATCCCGCTAATCTGGTCAGGCTGGGTTAAGATTTATGAATCACATTTAAAACTGACCCATCCTGCTATTCTGGTCAGGTTGGGTTAAGATTTATTAAACACATTTAAAACTGAGGTTTATAAGCCCTGCCCCAATCAGCCGCCCTGTGGGTGAAAAGGCTATTTAATTTGAATTAAAAATTGTGAAATAGAAGTAAAGACTAGGAATATTGATTACCGAATAAATCTTAATATCTTACACAATACTTTACTCATTTAGTATTAAACCCCTCATATTAAAATTAGTAATCGTCAAGTATAAAGATGCATCTATCGTAATATTCAAACACTTGTTGCTACTCAAAATTGGTTGCACGGCTATACCAAAATTGAAATGGGTAATATATTTAAAGTGAATCTAAGTATTATTAATTTTTGAAATGAAGTTATTTGATGATGTTTTACTAATCAAATTTGCATATTATGTAGACAAGATAAAGATGTTAATTAAGATAACTCATCACAAACTGATTCAAATGCGCTTCATGATGTTTGGTGTTAAATATGCTATAAATTGTCGCAGAATTATGTACTTTCATCTAATCATATGTTAAAAATGTTAACAAATTGACATATTTCTACGTTTGAATTTAGATTGATATCTTTTTTTACTATAAAAAATATTTAGAAAAAATGAAGGGTTAGCCCGCCCCTTCTAGGGCTGGTCATTTTAAGGCCCTTTCGAATAAAGGCCCAGCCCAGCCCACCCTAGCATGTCAAATTTCTTGCCCCGTGAGGCTTGAGATGGGTTGACCCATTTTGACAACTCTAGTGAAAGGTACCACAGAAGTAGAGATTGTCTTGAACTGTTAGACCTTTAAATCATTTTTAGGCTATAAGTGGAGGTGCTTAATAATGATCACTCATCCATTATTTGCTTATTTCCAAATAGATGTCTAGTTAAGTTAGTGCTAGCAACTATCTTTGTACATCTACTTTGCTTGTTTTGTCCCAAATACATGCCGTCCTTTTTTGGACGTTAAATGTTTATAAATTGTTCGTAATTTAGGTTTTGTTACCTAATATTATAGGTTTAAATATGAAGAGGTTGTATTTTTATAACTTTTTAAAGCTGGGTTTGAGCAAACTCTCAATAGTATCTGTTGAATCAACATATTCACAAATATCTAAAATGTAAGTTTTCTAGTTCACATACATGATATGCATTTCTAATAATCTTCTGGCATACTCTAGTTTTAAGGGACTGAGTAAATGAATAGTTTTATTCTCCATTTTGTGATTGGATTGTGGAACAATTCAATTAATGGGAGAGACTCTATAGCATGTTGAAACCATAAAAAAGAAAGCTGAACAAGAAAAGGAAAAGTAAAACTCTTTGTTGTTCGGATCCTCGAAAAAATGCAGCTGTACTCATGTTGGATTCTCCAGAAATGCATTACTTTTGAAGGATCCAAGCAACATAGGAAAAAAGAGTTTTTAAGGAAGAAGCAGAAGGGCTTCTGAGGGATCTCATAGAAATCCTACAGGAATATGTTAGGATATTTTGGGGCTGTCTTCTATTGTACAAAGCTAGGGACATGGTCTTCTCCTTTTAGAGAAAGAGAATATGCATCTTTTGAACATCTCCTCCCCCTCTTTTTTTCTCCCTGTTGAACATTTCCTTCCCTCTTGTATCACTGGAAAAAACCTCAATTATGCTGTGAGTTTTGATTTTCAGTTGAAAGAGCGGTAGAAGGGCCAATTTGCCAATGTAATGAGAATACATTTATTTGATTAAAAAAAAACTTAATTATCTTTGGCTACTCTGAATGGAGATTTGCTAAACTAGGATTTAGCGGCTGATGAGAAAAAAAGTAAATATTCTGAGGCGGTAAAGCTGTATTGAATCAGGTGAACAGTTTTTCTTTCTCATATCAGTTGCTGCTTAGATATTCTATGGGGCTGACACATAGAAAATCAAGACAATTTTGTATAGGAAAGATGAAGACTTTGCATCTGAGGTAACTGTTTGTTGCATGTTAGCCTTTAGCTGGTACTTGTTTGTTGAATTCATTAAGATGTTATTGCCCCCTAACTTTCCAGTTTGTGATTGTGTGGTTTTGGTAATTTTTTGGTGACGATGTCTTTTGTAAATTGTTTTATCCATTTTTTGTTTACTTTTATTTTCAGAAACAAGGTGTGAAGGACGTCTTCCAGCTGTTTGCCGAGAAAGCAAGAGATCATAAAGGCTTAGTGTCACGTTGGGCTGTCCTGCAGGAAACACGGGTAGAGTATTTCAGAGGAAAAGATTTTGTCGCTTTTGTGAGAAATCATTCAGAACTTAAAGACATACTAGAGTCAGATAAAGGTTTGGAGCCTGAAGATATTGCCAACACGCTGCTTCAGAAGAATCTTTTAGTCCGCTGTGATCGTGTGGTGAAAATTGTTCGACCTGGGAAGAAAAAACTATCTTCTTGGCCAGCACATTTAGAGATATACCATGTGAGTATCTTTCTTGATTCAGTCAACTATTGGGGATGTTAAAAAGTTCCTGACTTTATGTTTAATTTTATCTTTACTAGTCTGTGGTTCTGCTCACACATGTATTTATGGTCCTATCATATCCGTGGCCAGTGAGTATGACATAGATGTGGATCCTCTATACATTTCAAAATACAGTGAGAACTTCCTAAAAATTGTACATGCTATGTGGGTGAGTGTATCTGTTATTTACACCACCTGAGACCTTATTACATAGTTTGGTCTTTCCATGGATTTATTATGCTTTGATCCTAACTTGAACTTTGCATATGGACTTAGAGAATGGATGAATGGTAGGGTTACTGAGCTAACTCTTTTCCTAGAAGAATCACAAAAAGATATGGATGAATGGTATGGTTTTGAAATATTTATATGCATTTCTCTAACAGTATTTGTTTGGATCCCTGTCAATGGAAGCTTAGTTTCAATGTGATTGATGGGTCCAACTGGTACACTTCCTGAGATGGTAACAAATTTCATTAATATAAAAAGAGAAGTTCTTAGCACAAAGATAGTGCTAAGAGAAATAAACCATAGTCACAAGACTTCCAAATGAATAAAACAAAACAAAACCAAGTCTTTGCCAGTTACAGGGATCCAATGAGATCAACTTAGGACTTTACATCTTGTACTAAAGCTTCTTTACACCAAAAATGAACAAAAATATACAATTCAATTTAATCTTCTGTTCAGAATTTGCTGAATCTTCAAAACTTTTGGAGTTCCTTCCACTCAAATTGTTCACCAAATGCAGGCTGAATCTTTAAGAGTTTTTTTTTTACATCTACAACAAATTTCCACATTTTGACTTTTTTTGGTAACTTGAAATTAATCTTTTTCCATAGTTTGCTTACAACTTTTGATGTTAAGTTTCTTCAACGGATATCTGCAGGATCAAGTATTTTCTGAAAATGATGCCTTTTTTGCATGGGCATTTGTGAAAAGAAGACCCCTGTGGCAAACACTTCTCTCATTTTTCTGGCCGGTGTTAACACTAGCGATTTGCTTGTTTCCTGTTTATCCCCATTGGGCCAAATTGCTTATACTATACACGTGTGCTGGTCTCCTCCTTCTCATTCTTAGTCTGCTATTCAGTAAGTATCCGCTGCTTGTTACCCTTTTTTTTCTCACACTTGTTATTCAATTTTATTATTTTTGTATAGAGTTGTATCATGCACTGTGATGTGGCTACTCCAAAACTTGAAAGCATTACAGCTCTTGGCTAAAATATTGTGGCATATGAGGGATTGGTCTTATAATTTAGCAAGTTGACAGGTTTCTTCAATCATCAAATACACTGTTGGGTTCACACTTGTCATGTCAGTATCACGATTTTGAACACATATTAGCTAATTTTATATATCATAGCTGACTACTAAAGCAATGATGTTTGGGCTTGCGTGAGATTAGAGGCTTTAGGTTCTATGTACAATTCATATATATATATAGTGAAGAACATGAACTGCAAGTTATTGTTCCCCACATGTTTCTAATTTGGAAAACATTCCAAACCTTTTCTTTTCTTTTGCATTTTTCTTTTAGGCTTGAAGTAATTATATTCAACATAGTTCTATGAAGTTAGGACAAGGTTGCTTATCACTCGTTCGGTTTTATATGTTATCGGTTCGGTTTTTCAGTTATCGATTTGTTAGCATACTAGACCAATAAGATATTTGTTATCCTTTAATCAGCGGTCCTTAATCGTTCCGTTATCGATTTTAAAACCGACAAGAAAATGTCTTCTAGGGCCACAACCAACTTTGTCCTCTATGTTCTCCCCTTTCCCTTCTTGTTTCCATTTATTAATATGCACTTTATTTAACAATGCTAACCTCTAAGAGGCAGGACAGAAGAATTTCACACCCTTGTCAGTGAGTTGCAGTGGTGTATGAGACCTCCATGTTTTTCTCTTGATCTATAAGAAGCATTTAAGCTGGACAGGTGGATGTCATTTTTTCAATAACTAGGATTTTTGAATGCCTGCACACTTTCGTTAGTTCACAATACTGGTTACTATCATTGGAACTCTACGATAGCTTCTTTTTGCTTTGTGTCTATGACAGCTCTGGGTGTGAACTGCTAATCATATTCTGTTATCCTTCACTTGAATCATCCGAATCCCTAAGTGGCACTCATCAGCAGATTTTATTTAAGTATTTCTGCTTGAAGTGGTGTCTGATATTTCCTTTATATATGCAAAATTTGCCTGTTGTAAAATGGTGACTCTGGGCTGTTCAAATCATGCTTGTCATGTGTATTTTTGAGTCTTCTATTGGGCAAAAATCAGCATTACAAAGAACAATTTTGTGCTTGCAGTAAGAGCTTTGATCTTTGGTGCTATTTGGGTACTTTTTGGGAAGCGCGTATGGTTTTTCCCCAACATTCTGGCCGAGGAAGCAACACTGCAAGATTTGTTCCAGGTTTGGCCTCAGAAGGATGAAGCCGAGCGACCTAAGTGGACAGCAAGGCTTTTCTACGCAATAGTAGCTGTGGTTGTTATTTTGCTCCTGAGGCATCATGCTCCTGACGAGGCTGCAAGAGCCAGGTTTGCTTACTTGTACTTTAATCTCTTAAGCTTGGGAGTTCACTTGAAGAAATATAACAAAAAACCAGTCCGTATATTTTGAGTTTTTCATTAAACCAAATCCCTATGAAGCTAGATGTCGTATCTTCAAAAAGACGAACTTCAGTAGCAAATAATCTGCAATTTTGTGTCATATTTTGAGAATCAATAACCTAAAATCCCAAGATCCAGCAATTCAGTGGCATCTTCTCTCATTCTGCGAATACAATTCTCTCTTTCTATCGCGCTGAAAAAGAATTCCTTTATTATCAACTGTTGCAGGTATCAGAAACGAGTTTCCAACATTATCGATGATGTGCTCGAGTGGTCTCCTAGACAGGCTCTGTCAGGGATGATGGATACCGTTGTCAATGTGACCGACTCAAATGATAATACAGCTGATGATAGCAAAACTGGCAGTGAAAAAGTTTATTTCACAGACGACTTAGACGAAGAAACCGATCTGAAAGAAGAGAGTGAGGATGTTATTGGAAACTTAGAAGATAGTGATCATCAGCAACGTGACTTGTAATTTATATAAATGTTGAAACATATGCGTCAAGAATCAAGATTATTCTTTTTCTTATTTTGTATCCTCTTTGTTAATTCTCTTTTGTGGGAAAGTATATTGCAGAACTCTATTTTGGGGCAACTTTAACTGCAACTGCAGAATTTGAAAACCAAGGGTGAGGAGTTCCCTACGTAATATTTTGAAGCTTGGTTTCAAGACTTCAAATCTACAATTGAAGTCTCTTTGCCACTTATAAAAAAGAGAAAAGATTTGATATACCTCTCAATTTTTCTAATTTGAAGCTGATATATCCCTTGTTTTAAAAGTGACTCACAAAGTTGAGGGCTATTATTATAGTCAACGTGGTCTAACAAAATGTTACCGCAGCGTTTTGTCTTGTGAAATTTGAAAAATAATAATTTGGTTTTCAATATAAAAATAATATTTGAAAATTGGAGTTGTGTTACTATGAATACAAATTTGAGATGTTTTTTTATTTGTGGCAAGTAATTTTGAGTGAAAATATATTTTTTGTTATTTTTCAAATTCTTAAAAAAATTTAGAATTCAACTTAAGTTAAATTTGGAGTTCTTAAAGCCAAACGTGTATTCTGAAATTCATTTTTTTCCATGGCCAAACATATATTTCAATTTTCAACTAAGAAGACGACGTAAGTGTTTTGTTTAAGATTGTTAATTATAAATCTTCATTAAGAGATAAAAATTAAATATCACGAATTTGAAAGAAAAAAATTCTTAAAATATGGACACTAGTGAAAAAACTCACAAATTTTATTTTTTTTCTTGCCCCATATTCACATTAGAGTTAGAGTTAGAGACTAAATTTGAATTCACATTGAAAAATATCACGGCAATTGGGTAGCGTGGGACTCGAACCCGAACCCTCTCTTAACCGAGCAGAGATTTGTTTTTCTGCCAGTGTAGCTAAAAGAACAGAAATCAAAACCAAAAAGTTCCGGCCGAGCTACCCTTTTTCAATCAGTGTAGTGTAAGAATCAGAAGAATCTGGTCCTTTTGAACTGTATATCTACCGTTTCTTTTAGCTCTCTCTGAAGAGGTAAAGTCTCAATTCTATATCATTATTTTTGCTAAATTTGTCTATTTTTATTTTTTTTTGGAGAAGAAGCCGGTTTTGATAGTTTTGTCTGATTAATTAGGGATAAAAAGTTCATAATTTTGAATGGTGACACGAATGAATCAAATGCATTGGAAACTGATTATTTTGCTGCATTAATTTCAATACTTTATCTGTTTTTACTTACTTGTCGATTGTTTATCGGAAACAATCTGTAGTAGGGCTAGGTAGACACCATCCTCCCTAAATCTCACTTGGGTATGTTGTTGTTATCGGAAAAGCGCTGGCCTCTGTCCCTCTTTCGAATCTGATTACGTTGTTAAAAGAAATCAATTTTCGAATTTGTTAAAAACATAACACTGTGAAAACAACAGATTCATATAGTTAAAAATATAACAAAGTTGTTATTTTACATTTACATTAGGTCCAGTGGTTGATAGGAGTATTTTGTCGTAGTTAGATATACTTGTATTTCAGTATTAGAAAACATTTAGCTTAAGTGAGATACTATTTTATCTTTTTTTTTAAAAAATCAGTCCGACATCCGTTATAATTTGTTTGACCTACTTATTTTTTTAGTTCGTTTAAAAAAGAATGACCCTTTTGTTTTTAGCAACTTTTTATTTTTAACTTTCTGCGTGACATGTTTAAGACCACAAGATTAAATAGCATTTTGGTACATTTGACAGGTTTTTAGTTTTAGACGACAAGATTTAGAAGTTATTTTAACTTTCTTAAACTCCGTGCCAAGTCAAGACAGGTCACTCAATTTGAAATGATTTGCATAGAACAAAATGATTTAGGGGATTCATATAGTCGAATTTGACTAGTTGGATATTAAGACAAAGTTGATTAGTTTACTGTTGCGTTGATGATTGGTTCGATTGCTTATGCTTTATTTGTTCTCACTGAGAGACCTGTTTTTGAGGTATGTAAACCTTCCACTTCTCTCTTAGCTTTGCATGCTAATTCAGGCCTGTGATCGATTCCCTTATTGATTCTAGTGATTAATCACCATGGTTATCCATATAAAAAATGTTCTTCCACCTCTTTGAAAGGTTTTGCTTACTGTGTTTCATTGTAATTGGACGTCCTCCTTTGTCAAGAAACTTAACAGGATTGTGTCCCACTCATATTTAACACACATTGTATATAAATTCTTCTAGTAATCTGTTTAATATACACAAGCCATCAATTCCCTTTTCTCCTTTTATGTTTAAGTAATTTGTTTCATTCTGTGTTATTTGGCAGATGGAATCCTATGAATCAAAGCAGTGCTCAAGTTGCAGGTTAGAATGCTTTAGTTGAACTTGTAGTCTGGAGTCACATGAGTCGAAGTTCACTCCCTCAAGTTACCAACTGGACCAGAACTATGTTTGCTACTCGCGGTGCTCATCGATTCTCCAAAAAGCTTCAGCCTTTTCAGGGGTTTCCTCTCGAGAGCTGTTGTTATTTTAGCAGAACTATAATTAACCATGTACATTCCTTTACGCAATCCAAACAGATGAGACCTGTACGACGAGTTAATCGACTGCCGAGCAAGTCTACCAAATCTGTTCCGGAGCAAGACATAGATCTCCCTAAAGTTTTCATGAGGGATACAGTTACAAGAATATCACATATACTGAGATTTTCAACTTGGGATTCTGCTCAAGAGCAGTTGATGGAACTTCCCATAAAATGGGATTCCTACACAGTCAATCAAGTTCTCAAGACCCATCCTCCTATGGAAAAAGCCTGGTTGTTTTTCAGTTGGGCCTCTAAATTGAAAGGCTTTAAGCATGACCAGTTTACCTACACGACTATGTTGGATATATTTGGGGAAGCTGGGAGGATTTCATCCATGAACTATATCTTTCAGCAGATGCAAGACAAAGGAATCAAGATAGATGCAGTGACGTATACATCCCTTCTTCACTGGCTTTCCGACCATGGGGACATTAATGAGTCAATTAAATTGTGGCAGGATATGAAAGATAAAGGATGTGTTCCTAATGTTGTTTGCTACACTGCATACATGAAAGGTTTGTTTGATCATAATCGAGTTAAGGAAGGAGCCAAGATATACAAGGAGATGCTTCAATCTGGTTGCTCTCCCAACTGCCACACATACACTGTCCTTATGGAGCATCTTGCTAGTTCTGGTAAGAGTGATTGGCTTGTTCCTTTTTATTATAGTTGGGAACTTTGAAGTAGCTCAAGTAGTGTACTTAAGAAAGAACTAGCTCAAAAATTTTCCTTCTTACATGCAGAATGCTTATAACAGTTAATAAAATTATGTGAACCACTTCTTGGGAAGACACCATTTTAAAAAAAAAGTGTCCATCAAACTTGTGCATAATTAAGCTTATCCAACATTTCCCTTAGTTGTGAATAGTTGGTGTTCTATCTTCTGAAGTCTGTAAAGCATAAGTATATGGACTTGTCTATGGCTACATCAGTTCAAATACGGTACTTTAAGGTTTATGAACTTATGAAGGATCCATACAACATATTCTAAAGCTACTCTCATATCCTCCTTGAGCTATAGAGTGTGGGGAACTGAGCCCAGTTTGGACCCGTGATGTGAGCAGAGACGTTAGGTATTGTTTTGCAAGACATCTGCTGCTTGAGTAGTGGCCATATGCAATCAGTGATATAACTTTCCTTTGTTAGGAGAGTGGTGCTTAGGTTATCCTTGTTTCAGAGTGACAGATGACTAAGAGAGACATTGGTATCAGAATGTATGTTGTCCATGTAATATTAGTTGCAACTGAAGAGGCTAAGGGCCTTGTCACTACGTTGTAGACTTGGAGATAAGATAAAAATCTAAGAAACATTTGTACACTCAAAGGTATATATAGAAATTAGTTCAGGACGGTCTTATTATGGACAAGAACCTAATTGCATCATCCAAAGCACCATCAGTTGAGAAAGTCAAACCAAGGCCAAGCCAACAAAATATGTTCTGCAGACTTCTGATTTGCTTTTTTTTTAATTGTTCAATTGTGAAAGTAAGTAAGCACTCTGCAGACTGTTTTTCATACAAAGGAGTGCTAAGATTTTCTTGTCAAGCATTTTTGACTTTCTAAAATATGCTGTAGCTTATAAAAGGCCTTTATCTGTGCCTAGGAATTAACACAAACACCTAGAAATTCTTCCTTGGTAAAAGAGTTGTGTCACTTCAAACTAGTAGGATATAACATAGTGACATTGTTTGACGGGGATGTTGGTCGACCCATTTTTCTAATCAAAGTGTTTGATGATTTTAACTGATGGTGACAACTTTCTTTGCGGTTTGTTTTTACTTTTACTTTTGCCTAAAGGAAGCTGATTATAATTCCAACCCAGAAAATAGGAAAAAAAATGAAAAGAAAATTCTTCCTTTATGTGGTAGATGTGTCTGTTTCGCTTCCTACCATTAAATTGTCTATAAATAACACTTCCTTCATATCACACCATTTTATTTGTATGAATTGTCTGGAAAACTGTTGCCTTGTATTATACTATGCGTGAATGCAATTTTAAAGACCATATAATGTCAATACTGAAAATGGAAGCTTCAATATTTTTGACTTGTAGAAAACTTTGCCAAAAATTGAATGACAAAAAGGTAATAATTTGGCATTCTAAGTTCTCTTTGCTATCTGTAAAATTAAGTGATTATGATCTTGAATTGTTAGACCATTGTCACTTCGAATTCTTGACAACTATATTATGATTCCTTAGCTATTAAGAATCTCATCTGTAGATGTACCATAATTGGTTTGCAGGAAAATTTGATGGAGTTCTCGAGATTTTCAGTAAAATGCAAGATGCAGGGATCCAACCAGATAAAGCTACATGCAACATCTTAGTGGGAAAATGCTGCAAAGCTGGGGAAACACAAGCACTGATGAAAATTCTTCACTACATGAAGGAGAATTTTCTTGTTCTGCGTTATTCTGTCTATCAAGAGGCTTTCCACACGTTGAAGATGGCTGGGGTGAGTGATCGGCTACTTAGGGATGTGAACCGTCATTTGTCCTTACAAAATTTCAACCAAGATCAGATTGATGAATCAGATGGGATTTCTGAAAGTAGTTGCTTTACTTTGGACAATAGGATGATTTTGTACTTGTTGAATAAAAAAAGTCTTCTTGCTGTTGATTACCTACTAGATAGCTTGATGAATAAGCGCCTCAAATTGGATCCTAGAATAGTTTCAACTGTAGTTGAGGTAAACTGTAGTTGTGGTAGAGTAAATGGTGCCTTTTTGGCCTTTGAAGTCAGTGTGAAATTGGGCATAACCATTGAAAGAATTACGTATCTCACCATGGTGGGAGAACTTATTAGAACAAATTCCTTTTCAAGGGTTGTGGACATTGTTGAAGCAATGGTTGGGGCAGGCCTGTCATTAGGGTCAGAACTAACTGCTCTTCTGATTCATCGGCTTGGCTGCGCTAGAGAGCTTGCTTCTGCTGAAAAGTTATTTAGCATCTTACCTGATCAGCAGAAGAGTATTGCTGTATATACAGCTTTAATAAATACCTACTTCACCTTTGGGAATGCTGATAAAGGGCTTGAAATATTCGAAACCATGAGAAAGCAAGGGATAAATCTGGCATTAAGTACTTACTGTGTCCTATTGAATGGTCTTGAAAGAAATGGCTTATTTGATAAACTACAATCTTATAGGAAAGAAAAGAAGAGATTTGAATCTGAAAGCTGCAGTAGGGAGATGTCAATGGAGGAAACAGTCTGCGATCTTCTTTTTGCTGGAAATTTTGACAGTTGAGATGCTAGATATGGATATATGGACTCTTTTCATGATTGATTGGAGTATTTGGAGTACAAATTAGCTGTTGGTACGTTGCTTGTGCTGTCTATTGTGTGTTCAAATTTACAGAAATGGGGTATGCTTAGTATGGAATCCCGCATACTGAAACAGAATGCGGGATAGGTAATCTCGTATGGATCATATTAAAATGTTCTCTCTTTGACAAGTTTAGCTTATCTTTAGAAGCTGTAGCAGCTGGAATGATTGGTCAAATGGGGCTTGACAGCTTGATTATTCTCATGCAACATTATGGCCTTAAAGAGGTATATTTTCTAACTCTACTTCTTGAATGGGGCCTATAAAGTTCCACAGTTATTGTTCTCCACATGTTTCTAATTTGGAAAACATTCCAAACCTTTTCTTTTGCATTTTTCTTTTAGGCTTGAAGTAATTATATTCAACATAGTTCTATGAAGTGAGGACAAGGTTGCTTATCATTCGTTTGGTTTTATATGTTATCGGTTCGGTTATCAGTTATCGGTTTGTTAGCATACTAAACCAATAAGATATATGTTATCCTTTAATCAGCGGTCCTTAATCGTTCCGTTATCGATTTTAAAACCGACAAGAAAATGTCTTCTAGGGCCACAACCAACTTTGTCCTCTATGTTCTCCCCTTTCCCTTCTTGTTTCCATTTATTAATATGCACTTTATTTAACAATGCTAACCTCTAAGAGGCAGGACAGAAGAATTTCACACCCTTGTCAGTGAGTTGCAGTGGTGTATGAGACCTCCATGTTTTTCTCTTGATCTATAAGAAGCATTTAAGCTGGACAGGTGGATGTCATTTTTTCAATAACTAGGATTTTTGAATGCCTGCACACTTTCGTTAGTTCACAATACTGGTTACTATCATTGGAACTCTACGATAGCTTCTTTTTGCTTTGTGTCTATGACAGCTCTGGGTGTGAACTGCTAATCATATTCTGTTATCCTTCACTTGAATCATCCGAATCCCTAAGTGGCACTCATCAGCAGATTTTATTTAAGTATTTCTGCTTGAAGTGGTGTCTGATATTTCCTTTATATATGCAAAATTTGCCTGTTGTAAAATGGTGACTCTGGGCTGTTCAAATCATGCTTGTCATGTGTATTTTTGAGTCTTCTATTGGGCAAAAATCAGCATTACAAAGAACAATTTTGTGCTTGCAGTAAGAGCTTTGATCTTTGGTGCTATTTGGGTACTTTTTGGGAAGCGCGTATGGTTTTTCCCCAACATTCTGGCCGAGGAAGCAACACTGCAAGATTTGTTCCAGGTTTGGCCTCAGAAGGATGAAGCCGAGCGACCTAAGTGGACAGCAAGGCTTTTCTACGCAATAGTAGCTGTGGTTGTTATTTTGCTCCTGAGGCATCATGCTCCTGACGAGGCTGCAAGAACCAGGTTTGCTTTCTTGTATTTTAATCTCTTTAGCCTGGGAGTTCACTTGAAGAAATATAACAAAAACCAAGCCGCATATTTTGAGCTTTCATGAAACCAAATCCCTATGAAGCTAGATGCCGCATCTTCAAAAAGACGTACTTCAGTAGCAAATAATCTGCAGTTTTTGTGTCATACTTTGAGAATCAATAACCTAAAATCCCAAGAGCCAGCAATTCAGTGTCATCTTCTCTCATTCTGGGAATACAATTCTCTCTTTCTATCGTGCTGAAAAAGAATTCCTTTATTATCAACTGTTGCAGGTATCAGAAACGAGTTTCCAACATTATCGATGATGTGCTCGAGTGGTCTCCCAGACAGGCTCTGTCAGGGATGATGGATACCGTTGTCAATGCCACCAACTCAAATGATAATGCAACTGATGATAGCAAAACTGGCAGTGAAAAAGTTGCTTTCACAGATGACTTAGACGAAGAAACCATTCTGAAAGAAGAGAGTGAGGATGCTATTGGAAACGTAGAAGATAGTGATCATCAGCAACGTGACTTGTAATTTATATAAATGTTGAAACATATGCTTCAAGATTATTATTTTTCTTATTTTGTATCATGTTTTATCGTCTTTGTTAATTCTCTTTTGTGGTAAAGTATATTGCAGAACACTATTTTGGGGCAACTTAACTGCAACTGCAGAATTTGAGAACCAAAGTTGAGTTCCCTACGTAATATTTTGAAGCTTGGTTTCAAGACTTCAAATCTACAATTTAAGTCTCTTGCCACTTATAAAAGAGGGAAAAAGGTTTGATATATTCTCAATTTTACTAATTTGAACCTGATATATCCCTCGTTTTAAAAGTGATTCACAAAGTTGAGGGATATTATTAAAGTCAACGCGGTATAACAAAATGTTACTGCAGCGTTTGGTCTTGTTCTATTGTGAAATTTGAAAATTGGAGTTGTGTTACCATGAATATAAATTTGAGATGTTTTTTGATTCGTTGCGAGTAATTTTGAGTGAGAAAAGTGTAAATACATTCTTCTTTTTTTTTTTGTTATTTTTCGAATTCTTAAATTTTTTTGAATTCAACGTTAAATTTCCAATTCTTATAGTCAAGCGTGTAATTTGAAGATTAACTTCGGAAAAAAGGAAATTGTTTAAGGGTTAAACACCTATTTCAATTTTCAACTAACAACACAACACATGTGTTTTGTTTAAGTGTCTACTTATGCATACTCAAAGTTGGAGGGCATGTCAACTAAAGCCAAATTAAAAGGCATATTTATGTATTCTGGCTCCTAAATATTTCAAAGATAATTAAAATTGTGTGGAGGGTTGTTAAGGCAGCAAAACAATGATATTTTTTGTGACATCTTTGTCTAATAAGGTATCTAACATAATGCATGTGTTTTTACAAGTGGTGGGACTTAGCTTGACATATCTTGTATAGACCGGCATCGCTTGCACAAATTATGTGCAGAAGACTCTTAATTATATAGTGATATTATTCGTTTTGAGAAAAATTTGCATAGTTTTCCCTAAATGTTTCTCATCATTAAGAGTATCACTACTCTGCTTATCTCCAAATTATCTCTCTGCTTTACCACTTCCAGTTCCAAAATTGTGGAAAATCTTATTCTTGAAAAGTAATTAACAAACATTGAACGTGTTCATGATCAATTAATTTCCAGCTTTAGGAATATGGCATATTAAATTAAAATTATTAATAACACATCAATTGAACACTAATCTATTCTCTTTTCATTTATCCTAAATTCGAATATTTCTACAAAATTTTATAACTTCAACTATTTTGATAATATTTGAATTGAGCTTGATAAACACAAGGTCTATCATGATTCATGAGGAGGAGATAAGAAGTGGGAAAACAAAGTAAAGTGATTTTTGATTTTTTTGTAGTAGGAATTTTCTTTTTCATCTTTTTTTTTTTTTTTTTTTTTTGTAGTAGAAAGGGAATGTTGTGTGTATGGTTGTTAAAGAGAGCCAAAACAACAACTTTTTATGTGATATCCTTGTCTATGATAAGGTACTACACAACATACATATTGTGTAACACACTGAAATTGACATAGAATGACTAGGTGACCTTCCTAGAATTGATTACTCTAAGGCAAAAACTAAATGTGCATTATAAATTGGAAAAAAGAGATATATATACTCCTCAACTTTGTGATCTAGAGAAAATATAAACCTTGTTAATTAAAAAGTGATGCATAGATGTCCTCGTCTTCAAATAATTAGCGAATATTTATCTTTTATCATTAACAAAGACTTATATTTACTGAACTAAAAAAATTCATTTATATAATCCAAAAATGACATGTGGCTTTTAAAAAATACCTCATCCATTTTTTTACCCCTCCAATCCTAACCCGATCCGAATGAGAAAATCTCAATTTCTCTACTACTCAATCTTAAAATGGATTTGGGTCGAATCTGAATAACAGAGGAACTATTTTTTTAGTTAGGTCAGGTTTGGAGGGATAAAAAAATGGGTGAGGTAAATTTTTAAAGGCACATGATAGTTTTGAAATTAAAAACCCAGTTTTAGGACTTATTTATATTTTTAAATCATTATGTTAAGGAGAGTGGTAAATATAAACCATTTGTTAGACGACGTGAATATATAAGCACCATTATTTAAATGACGGTGTATATGCATCACGTTTTTAATAAGAGGTATATTCGCTCTAAATCGCAAAGTTGGGGAATATATTTTTTCTTCTTAAAATTCTTTGCTTAATTTGTTCTATATATACCTCATCAAAATTATTGAATAGAGGAACAAAACAGAGATTTATTCTCTACCAACTTAATTAGTTTTGAACATTTTAGTGCAGAAATGAGTTACGTAAAACTTGTATTTTTTATGCTATTACCCTTCCTCTGTCAACTTGCTTTCTGCTCATCCTTATCTCATTTGTGCCCCAAAGATCAAGCTCTTGCTCTTCTACAATTCAAGCATATGTTTACAATAAGTCCTTATGCTTCTGCTTACTGTGAGTTTTCTCATCCGAAAACTCTTTCATGGAACAAGAGCATAAATTGTTGCTCATGGGATGGAGTTTATTGTGACGAGACGACAGGACACGTGATTGAGCTTAACCTCAATTGCGGCAAACTTCAAGGCAAGTTTCAAGCCAACAGTAGCCTCTTTCAACTCTCCAATCTCAAAAGGCTTGATTTATCTGGTAATGACTTTTCTGGATCGCTCATTTCACCTAAATTTGGTGAGTTTTCTAGTTTGATACATCTTGATTTGTCGGGTTCAGATTTTACAGGTCTAATCCCAGTAGAAATCTCTCGTCTTTCTAAATTACAAGTTCTTAGTATCCAGAGTAATATATATTCAGAGCTTAGATTCGGACCTTACAATTTTGAACTGCTCCTTAAGAACTTGACTCGATTAAGAGAGCTCAACCTTAACTCTGTGAACATCTCTTCCACCATTCCTTTGAATTTCTCTTCTTATTTAACTACTCTACACCTTGGGAATACACAGTTATACGGGATATTGCCTGAAAGAGTTTTCCACCTTTCCAACTTAGAATTTCTGGATTTAACATACAATCCCCAGCTAACTGTTAGGTTTCCCACGACCAAATGGAATAGCAGTGCATCACTTGTGGGGTTATATCTCAGTGGTGTGAATGCTACTGGAAAGATACCTGAATCATTTAGTCATCTATCTTCACTACGTACATTGATGATAGCTTCTTTTAATCTCTCGGGATCTATTCCTAAACCTCTATGGAATCTCACCAACATAGAGGATTTGGACCTTGATTATAACCATCTTGAAGGACCAATTTCTGATTTCTTTAGATTTGGAAAGCTCGTGTGGTTATCACTTAGAAATAACAACTTTAATGGCCAACTTGAGTTCTTATCCTTTAACAAAAACTGGACGCAACTTGAAATGTTAGATTTTTCGTCCAATTCCCTAACTGGTCCAATCCCTTCCAATGTAAGCGGACTGCAAAACCTACAACGTCTCAGCTTGTCATCAAACCACTTGAATGGGACTATACCATCATGGATATTCTCCCTCCCATCATTTGAATGGTTAGACTTGAGATACAACCATTTCTGTGGAAACATTCAGGAGTTCTATTCCAAATCATTTGATGTTGTTTCTCTAAAACAAAATCAGATGGAAGGTCCTATTCCAAACCAGCAGAGCCTACGACGTCTTCTCCTTTCACACAATAATATCAGTGGACAGATTGCTTCAACCATCTGCAATCTGACAATACTGAATGTGCTAGATTTGGGCAGCAATAATTTGGAGGGAACAATCCCACTATGTTTGGGTGAGATGAGTGGACTTGTGATTTTGAATTTAAGAAACAATAGTCTTAGAGGGACAATTAATACAACTTTTAGTATTGGAAACCAACTCAAAGTCATTCAAATGGACAGGAATAAGCTAGAGGGGAAAGTCCCACGATCTTTGATCAATTGCAAATATTTGACGGCTCTTATTCTAGGTAACAATGAGTTGAATGACACATTTCCAAAATGGTTGGGAGCCCTTCCTGACTTGCTGATTTTAGACTTGAGATCAAATAAGTTTCATGGTCCCATTAAAGCTTCAAGGACTGGAAACTTGTTTGCGCAGCTTCGATTTTTGGATCTCTCATCCAATGAATATAGTGGGAATTTACCAGAAAGTCTTTTTGAGAATTTCCGAGCTATGAAAATCATTGAGGAGAACATGATACCTCCAACAATGCATGTAGGAGTTCGATATAATCATATAAAAAAAAGATTGTATCTTGTTGTGCCTCAAGTTTTGTTTGCTGACATAATTATCGATCTCTCAAGGAATAGATTTGAAGGATATATCCCAAGTACTATTGGAGATCTAATTGGGCTTAGATTCATTAAATTGAACGGGAATAAGCTACAGGGGAAAGTCCCACGATCTTTGATCAATTGCAAGTATTTGAAACTTCTTGATCTAGGGGACAATGAATTGAATGATACATTTCCAAACTGGTTGGGGACCCTACCTGATTTGTTGATTTTAAGCTTAAGATCAAATAAGTTTCATGGTCCCATTAAAGCTTCAAGGACTGGAAACTTGTTTGCGCAGCTGCGAATTATGGATCTATCATCCAATGGATTTAGTGGGAGTTTACCAGCAAGTCTTTTTGAGAATATCCAAGCTATGAAAATTATTGATCAGAACATCACAACTCCAACATATGTAGGAGGTGGTTCTGTGACAATTACAACAAAGGGATTGGTTCTTGTTTTTGTTCAAGTTTGGATTAATAACATGGTTATCGATCTCTCAAGGAATAGATTTGAAGGTCATATCCTAAGCATTATTGGAGATCTCGTTGGACTTCGTACGTTAAACTTATCTCATAATTGCTTGGAAGGTCATATACCAGCATCACTACAACATTTATCTGTACTGGAGTCATTGGATCTCTCATCCAATGAAATAGGCGGAGGAATTCCACAACAACTTATATCCCTTACGTCACTTGAAGTCTTAAATCTCTCTCACAATCATCTTGTTGGATGCATCCCTAAAGGAAACCAATTTAATACGTTTGATAATAGTTCATACCAAGGGAATGATGGATTATGTGGATTGCCACTCTCAAAAGATTGTGGCGGTGATGACGGGGTACTACAAGCAACAACTCCATTTGGGCTAGATGATGAAGAAGAAGAAGAAGAATCATCAATTATAAGTTGGCAGGCAGTTCTCATGGGTTACGGTTGTGGACTTGTTATTGGACTGTCCATAATATACATAATGTTGTCAACTCAATATCCAGCATGGTTTTCGAGGATGGATATAGAATTGGAACACATAATTATTAAGAGAATGAAAAGGCACAAGAAAAGATATTAGTGTGTTACCTCCAGGTATTCAAGTTGATCTTTTATAATATCAATGAATTTGCTTACTTCCTTCATCCTTAAAGCTCTTAACTTTAATTCTTCTTTTTAATAAATTGCAGGATTCAAAGTCTAGTGTATACGTATCCCGCGATGCAAATAAAATCTTGTACTTTCCATTTCCCTATGAATAAAAACATGATTTTTCGTTTATCAATAGTTTGTTACATATTCAGCTTAATTATTAGTCAGCTAATTGGAAAGTTCAGTTAATAAAAATTCTTCTATTTTTCTCATGTGTTGTCTGCAAATCGTACAAACTGGTGCAAGGTTAGTTAAATCTAAAGTCATCCCTCTCACCTCTATAATGTTCTTGATCGTAGCTCTATTGTCCTTCAGAAGTTTGTTTTCTTCACTCAGTGGTTATGTTGCGCTCTCTATAGCCATCATTCTCTATGTTTTTTTTTTATAATCGTTTTAAATTTCGCAGTTCTAATTTATTTTTTTTCAATATACAACTATTCATGATATCAGCCTTAAAAATTATACTGCTCATTCTAAAAACAACACTATCAAATGGTAGGATTTATCGTCGAATATTGATTTTCAGGCCTAGGTTGGAGATCGAACCTAGGCATGATAATATTTTTAAAAAAAATCAAACGAGCACTAGACCATTAAATAGGAGAAAATTTAAGTAAACTCAAAAAAATAGTTCGATACAATAATATCATGACACTAATAATAAATGATCCTTTAATTTACTTTTTAAACACATATGCTACAATCATGAGAATGCACACATGAAAATATTTAAGTTAAATAAGATTAAAATTTATTTTTAAGAATGAATAACAAAAGCTCGCATAGAAAATATAAGAAACTGAATAAGATGGAGGGTATTTTGGTAACTAAATAATTTATTCTTAGAAATAATCCAATTCATATTATTTTGAATACAAGTAACCAAACAATCAATAAAAAATAATTTCTAAATAACTAATCACAGCATAACTTATTTCAACATAACTTATTTTCAAACCGAACGAACGTCCTAGAGTATCACTTACACTAAATAGTGCTCAAAATGCGGTCATTAACTGTTTTCTTCGTTAGCACTAGTACCATCCCCCTATGAATTCAAAACAAAAGAAAATATTATTTAGAAATTAATTATTAGCTACAACAATTAATGTTGTTATGATTTTAGAAAACATATATAATAATTAATTACTCACATTAGCACAGAAAAGAGAAATACTACTATCATGATTTTCACCCTTTAAAATTTGGACCATTTGTGGCATGGGACTATTACTCGACAAGAAACCCATTGGCTCCTCGTTTGTTCGTTCTTGAAGAACAGAAATAAACGTTGTGGTTCCTCCGGAAACCAAATGGTCTTTGTGGCACTTAATATCACACAAATAGGCTCACTAAGGTTCACTACTAAGAAACTGCTAAAAAACGACGAACAGAAAAGTGACAGACAGTGTCGCTCCAAAAGGCGACGACATTTGCCACACTGTCCGTCGCTTTTTAATTAAAATATTTTTTAAAAAAATTATTTTACAAAAAGCGACGGACGATATCTCTTAGTCTGTTTCGCGGATTTTTGCGCCAAATATATATATATATATATATATATATATATATATATATATATATATATATNCGCTTTTTATTAAAAAGAATTAATTTTTAAATAAAATACTAACCACGTTGTCCGTCATTTTTGAGTTATTTTTATTTATTAATTATTTTTAAAATTTGCGACGGACGACATCTCTTAATCCGTCGCTTTTTGGTCAAATAATTGCTCAATCATATTTAACAAGCGACGGACAGTGTCGTTTAGTCCGTCGCTTTTAAGTCAAAATGTTGATCAAGCATTTTTAAAAGAACGATGGACAAAGAGATGTTGTCCATCGTTTTTTATAAAAAATTTGGGAGACAAGATTGTATTTTTCTCATTTCTCTTCCCCTCATTCTCTCTCTAATTCTCTCCTCAACCAGTCGCGTCGCCGTTGCCTGCTCGCCGTCGCTACTGCTTGTTGCTTGCCACTGCCTGCTCCCCTCGATCTCTTCATTCTCTCCTTCTTCTTTAAAGGTTGGAGTTTAATAATTCATCAAAAAAAAATTAATTTGAGTTATATTGATTTTGTTAGTTAGTTTATTAAATTTGTGTTTATTGATTGTTAGTTTGAATGATTTATTGTTAGTTAGTACTTGAATTTGGAATTTTTTATTTTAGGATTAGTTTGAATTTGGGATTTTAGGACTAGTTTGAATTTGGAATTTTACAATTAGTTTGAATTTGAGATTATAGGACTAGTTTGAATTTGAGATTTTAGGACTAGTTTGAATTAAGGTGTTTAAGGACTTGTTTGAATTTGAAATTTCAGGATTAGTTTGATTTTGAGATTTTAGCACTAGCTAGTTTGAATTAGATTATTTTAGGACTAGCCAGTTTGAATTAAGGTATTTTAGGATTTGTTTGAATTTGGAATTTTAGGACTAGTTTGAATTAGGGTATTTCTTGAGTATATTGAAGAAATACCCTAATTTAAACTAGTCCTAAAATCCCAAATTTAAACAAGTCCTAAAATACCTTAATTCAAGAAAGCTAGTCCTAAAATAGTTTAATTCAAACTAGTCCCAAAATTCCAAAATCAAACTAGTCCTAAAATCTCAAATTCAAACAAGTCCTTAAATACCTTAACTCAAACTAGTCCTAAAATCTCAAATTCAAACTAATCCTAAAATTCGAAATTCAAACTAGTCCTAAAACATCCTATTTCAACTAGTCCTAAGATCCCAAATTCAAACACTAACTAACAATCAATAAACACAAATTCAATAAACTAACTAACAAAATCAATATAACTCAAATTGAATAAAAAATTGACGAATTATTAAACCCTATCCTTTAAAGGAGAAGGAGATAATGAAGAGAGGGGAGCAGGCAGCGGCGGCACGACTGGTTAAGGAGAAAATGTTAGTCGCTTTTTTAAAATGTTTGACCAGTTATTTGACCGAAGTAGATTAATCAAGATAACCCAAAAAGATAGATCTGCAATTAGATGATAATGTTAAATTATGAACTATAGAAACATCTTCATAGATAAATTGCCAATAGAAAATTTATATTATGAGGATACAAGTTTAAAATTACTCTATCGATTTCATATAAAAACCTATATCAAGGGAAAAAAAACCAAATATAAGAAAAATCAACAATAGGAAATCTAAATATATGATGAATTTGCAATATCTACCTAAAAATAACACTACAATAAATCTTACTTAAACTAAATAGATAAAAATAAACCAACAAAAAGAATATTAGTGCAACATGAAAAAATTTTAACTCATTAAATTTTGAAAAAGTGTGAAGGCCTTAATGGGACTAAATATGGGAAGAAGGCTAAGTTGAATTACCTTGGAGTAATCATTAGTCATATCTTGAATAATACAATCAGATGGAAGCTTTCTACATTTTTCAATTTCACATTGTCGTGAACCTCTCCAATTATATCAATAGAAACATTCATGATAGCCCAGATATCTTCACCATGTTGATAACAAAAACAAAGAAAATTCAATTTATGGACATCAACTAAATTAGAGACAATTTGAAATTCACTTTAAATCTGTAAATCAATATTTTCAGTTTTTAGAGTAGGAAATAATAAAATAAATAAGATATGTGACTCCAATAAAATAAAGAGTAAGAAGAAATACCAATAGCATGGTACCATTCCTGTCTCCACCTATGTTAATGGTAGATATATATACTACAACTTTTGTGTTGACCAGGGGGAGAAGTGAATTCACTTTGGGTAATTTCGTAATTTGATTACCAAAAAAAAAGTATTTCGAATGTAAGAAATGTGATTTTCTAAAATCAAAGATATTTCAATAAAAATGTGATTAGTGGTAGATATACTATAACTTTTGCATTGATCTGGCGGAGAAGTGGATTCATTTTGGGTAATTTCGTAACTTGGTTACCAAATAAAAGTATTCAGAATGCGGCACATGTGATTTTCTAAAGTCAAAGATATTTTAATAAAAGTATGATTATTGGTAGATATACTATAACTTTTGCATTGACCGGACGGAGAAGTGGATTCACTTTGGGTAATTTCGTAACTTGATTACAAAAAAATAGTATTTTGAATGCGACAAATGTGATTTTCTAAAGTCAAAGATATTTCAATAAAAATGTGATTAGTGATAGATATACTATAACTTTTGCATTGACCAGGAGAAAAAGTTGATTCACTTTGGGTAATTTCGTAACTTGGTTACCAAATAAAAGTATTTTGAATGCGACAAATGTGATTTTCTAAAGTCAAAGATATTTTAATAAAAGTATGATTATTGGTAGATATACTATAACTTTTGCATTGACCGGACGGAGAAGTGAATTCACTTTGGGTAATTTCGTAACTTGATTACAAAAAAAAAAGTATTTCGAATGCGACAAATGTGTTTTTCTAAAGTCAAAGATATTTCAATAAAAAAATTGATTAGTGGTTGATATACTATAACTTTTGCATTGGCCAGACGGAGAAGTGGATTCATTTTGGGTTATTTCATATCTTGATTACCAATAAAAAAAGTATTTCGAATGCGACAAATGTGATTTTCTAAAATCAAAGATATTTCAATAAAAAATGTGATTAGTGGTGTAGATATATATAGGGATAAGGGTCTGAAAAATATCCCAACTTTGGTCGAATTTGTTGTTGCGATACTAAACTTTCATGAGGACCTATTACCTCCCTAGACTATTTAATACCATATTTTAAACATATATATTTGCCCACGTGGACATAAAAAATAATGCAAAATTATAAATAGTAATGTGTCCACGTGGGCATATATATACCTTTAAAATAGGGATAATACATATATTGGACCTTAAACTTGGCTTCAAATTTTAACTTTGACCTCCAACTTTCATAATGCACAAACAGACACTTTAACTATCCAACCTTTTAATAAATAAACACGCGTGTCTTACCTGGCAAAACGCGTGATGTGCACGTTTTTTGCGCGAGTAGGAGTAATTTTTGAGGCCTACAACAGTAAAAAAAAATGCTGAAATGACAACTCTACCCTTAATTAATTATTTTTTTTTAGTTCTAAAATGGACGTGTAAAGTATTTAATTAGTTGGCAGTCATTGAGTGGCTCACTAATACACGTGGCAGCGTTTGCAATTCACGCTCTTGGCTCCAAAAATCGCGTGTTTATTTATTAAAAGGTTGGATAGTTAAAGTGCTTGTTTGTGCACTATGAAAGTTGGAGGTCAAAGTTAAAATTTGAAGCCAAGTTTAAGGTCCAAAATATGTATTATGCCTTTAAAACACACTATTAAATAGTTCAGGGGGTAAAAAATACGGTATTAAATAGTCTAGGGAGGTAATAGATCCTTATGAAAGTTTAGTATCGCTACAACAAATCCGACCAAAGTTGGGATATTTTTCAAACCCTTATCCCATATATATACTATAACTTTTGCATTGATCGGAAGGAGAAGTGAATTCACTTTGGGTAATTCCGTAACTTTGTTACCAAAAATGTATCGAATGCGATAAATGTGATTTTCTAAAATCAAAGATATTTCAGTAAAAATAATTTTAGCTGTTAGCCGAAAAAATAAATAATCACTTTATTAGTAAATGTTTTCTATCCAAACTATCATCTGTAAACTTTTCATACCTGAACACACCTCAACTATCAGTTTATGGAAACATTTGGTGATAGTTGGTGATAAACACACTTCAAATGTTTATCGAAACACACCTCTGATTTTCTTCTTTCTTAATTCAGAGTACCAACATTATTGATTCACTCTCATCAATTTTACACAAAACAAAGTTGCACCATGCCAAATGATAGTAGCATTTCAGCAGACCATATAAACTTCAACATCACTAACAATTTGCAAACAAATTTGATAGTAAACAATGATGTTCAGACCAACTTGTACGAACTTCATCACAATGTGCTGTACTTGGAACAAACTCCAGATTCTACGATTATCACATTCACAGCCCGTAAAGGCAACCACTGTCATCAAATTAAACAACAAATTCGAAGTTTCACAGAATCAAGATCCTAAAATACAGCAGCACAAAGGAAATGTTGACAAGTATACAATCTACCTACAACTTTTCATACCTATAACTTTACAGTTTACAAGCCTCTAAATTACACTAAACAGCTAGCCATATGCTCACTGAATTCTTCCTTTTCAACTCTAGTCCTAGTCCTTTTTTTATGTACAGAAAGGAAGAATCAAATCTATTAGGCGCATGACCCCTCTTTTCCACAACATTGAAATAAAAAGCCAAGGATGAATTGCCACCAGGCTTGGACCAGAGGTACTAAAGGTGTGATGTGATGTTTCTACCATCGCTGGCCGGAAGAACCTCCTTCCCCTACCTGAGCAGACTGGGCCTGATATTTCGATTCCTGAAAGCTGCTTTGTTTTCCATAACCATTACCATTCGAATAAGAACGCTGACGCTCAGCCAAACTTCTATCCTTATGCCACTCTGGAACATCAGCAGCATTGGACAGCAAAGGTTCAGAACCTGATGAATGCACAGACTGCAAAGAAACAGCAGAACCAGAACCTTCTCCCTTCGAAGTACCAGCATCTGACTTTTTCGCAAAACGCCCTCCAGAAGCTCTTGCCCTTTTCAAGGCATGCTGATGTCTCGACTCGTGAAGATATGGCTGTATTACGAGGAAGACAGTAAGTATCAGCAACTGAGGATGAGTAAGCAGAATAAACCAAACATATGTTGCATATCACCAGCACAAAATTCGTGCAAAACCATGTCAGCCAATCCTGTGACTTCACAATAAAAATATAGCAGTGGAGAAACTGATATTGGTTATTAATAGCCCAAACATTGGCATAAGGAACATTTTTCACCAAATTATATTCATGACTGGTGTTTTTGACTGAGCAGTTTAAAAAGGTAAAATGACGGTATTCTACACAGATAATAGCAAAGTAATAGCAGATTCTACCTTTCATTTCCTCCTACTTAAGTAACATAAAATTCTTAAACAGTTGAATTTCTTTTTTAGAAAAGTGAGCTCAGCCAAAGAGTGGGTACATCTCCAATCCGGGACAAGGGAATATCTCCAGAACAGCCAGGCACATGTAACAAAAATATGATGCTAAAAAGGTGCATCATGCATTCTTTAGATAACAGGAGAAAAGAACACCCAACAAGCAGCCCAGTGGAAGAGGCATATACTAACCTTTCTCCCTTTTATCAGCTTCTTTTCAAGTTCTGCTTTCGCACGTGACTCTCTTCGCCGCAGAATACCATGATACTGCTTGGCATTGACATAAACAGGCTCTTGAGCCATTTCATGAGGCAAAGGCATCCTCGGATGATGCATATCAAGTACATGAGAAGGAACCTGTATAGCACCTTCAGTTAAGATCTTAAAAAATCTTGTGCTCAGCCATCAACCAGCCCCAGGCACAACTATGTTATAATAGATTTTTTTTTTATCTCTTTTTTTAATGATGGATTTTTCTTCAGTGGCGATGTTTTATAAGGTGGATTCCTACTCCTATCCCCTAGGAATATCATGCAGAGAGATCTTTCGGGAAATGATTGTCTGTATTTGTTAGTCGAAGTAGAAAAAACAGGGAAGAGTTCCTTAAAAGACAAATGAAAGAAGCTGCATCCGGAATACCCTTTATACTAGCTGTCCTACAAAATCCATTCAATGATTTAAAGGAAAGGGCCGTGCACACTGGGCGCCACTCATTCTAAATCAATTGAAAGAAGAAATAACTCATCCTGAATTGAACAATAACGTTGTAAGATGTATGATTACAAGAAGGATATTAAGCAAGTCACCTGGGAGTTGGCAATACAGAGGAAGCGAGTGTTTCTAAAATAAAGCTAACTACAAGAAGATATCATGGTTAAACCAACTCATATAAAGACTACGTCTCAGCAACTTCCAAAAGACACATTGAACAACCATGCAGAAGCAGCTTTCTATGTTTAGATATCCCCAAGGACATAAAACACTGAGCAGTCCCAGAGGTATCCCATAATATAAATTGGCAGAAAAGTAAAATTGTCCTCTTAACGTATCAGACCTAAAGCAAAGTAACATGGAAAAAAAATGGAAAATGGAAGTTATGAATTTGAACCACATGCATACCATAGGCTGACCAAAAGGTGCCAGTATTCCACCATAGTATGGGTCAACATACAGATTTGGAGCACATGCCTGCATGTCAATTACAGAATAACATCAAAATCAGAAAGGATTAAAAAAGGTGAGATAACCCAACAAGCAAATCCAACTTCTCAAACTCCATAGAGTCAAACATACTTACCATGGAGTGTGCAACAAGTTCAAGCTGTGGGGGTTGTGTTATGCTCCCATCATCCTTTGGAGGTATGGTTGACGCAATTGGCTGTAAATTCTGATCTACTTGAGCATAACTCCCATCTAATTCCGAACCAAGAATGCAGAGGCATTACTTAAGTAATTTATAGCCATTAACATCATAAAGATATATATATTTTTTCCCATCTTTACCAAAACACTTCCCCCGTCAACAAATATGTCACCTTCTTTCCTCTCTATGGAAAAAGATTTAAAAGAAGAAAGTAACTAGGCAAATGAAGCATCATGACAGACTTCCAGTCCTTAACAACTACGCCTCAATCTCAAGCAAATTAGGATTGGCTAAATGAATCCTCACTGATCATATTGCTCCATCCAGACCAATACTATTCAACATTAGGGTAACAAATATTAATATATTATTAGTTGAAAAAAGTAGTAGATTACTTGTCAAAAAGAGAAAAATGAAGAAAACCAGGCCAAATCACTCTGTCAATGACCATAGTGGTTTATTTTAGCTCCTCTTTAGATTGAAGAGAGAAATACAAGGTATTTTGGTGGAAAGAATAACTACCCTCAAATATAGGTGTTTACGCCTACTGGCAGCTTCATGTATTTTACAGGATACATATGATGAAATAGGCATGGCCGACTTTATAGCTCCCTACAGGAGTAACTTTGTATAGGGGAGCCTATCCTTGTCGTTTTTGTACAGGAGGGCCTCTCACTTTTTAAAGTTCAGCACTAGCTTAGAGCTCAACTATATTTTTCTACCAATAAAACTTATTTACTGATAAAAGAAAAATCAAGATTGAAGAGATACCTGAATGCATAGGTATGGTCCTTTGTGATTTTTCAGGAGCATCATCATCTTCCTCGTTGGATCCACCATCAGATTGTGATCGGCCATCCACAGCTTGTTCAGGTGGTGGTGAATCTGATGCACTTCCCCGCATCAATCCAAGAGAAACAGGATTATTGCCAGCAGTATTCCACCAAGGTTCTAGGGTGGAATTCGGAACATTATATGTTCTAGCTTCCTCACAATTTGCACTTTTGGACTCTGATTGCATGCTTCTCTAGTTCTAGTAAGTTTAGTTCTTCGTACAATGTTCTGGCAGATAGACAGAAAGCAAAGCAACTCAGTAAATCAAGTTTAAGGGAATCTACAATTATTCCAGAAGCACATTGCTATAAGGTTCCATGTCCTACCAAAAGGATCTTAAACTGTAATGAAGGATGCATGAGATGAACAAGACTAATATTTAGCAATCATACATTTATTTCGACTTGAACAACATGTTTGTGTCTTTTTTTAATTCCTTTTTCCAAAGGCAATTGTGCTGAACCTTTCATTTCTAATTGTGAAGAACAAGAAAGCCAGATATCAACCATCTATGAATTTAGTACAATTTGCAATTAAAATAACTGACTTCAGCATCCAATACACATAAAGCCTTTATAAAACTAACTTCTCAAAGTTGAGATTTTTCTCATTGTTATCACTTTGTGTACTGCTTTTTGAAACGCAAACTTCTCTAAACTACATTGCTTCACCTATGAAGTGATAACTAATCATTTCATCGCTTAGCTTTAAGGGACGAAGTAATGTCTTTTAATAACATTATAACACTGCATAGATATGCCATTATACTGGAGTTCCCTTACTCCATAAACAAGTTATAGTACATGCAAGAAGAAAGTTATACTTTTTAACCAGATTTACACCAACAATAAACTATATATGAAAAAAGAAACAGAGCTAGGAAGGATAGACTCGAAGTATAAAACCATTTTCCCCCATTTTTGTGACTGTTTTCCTCATATCTAGTGCCCCAAGACCTTTAAAAAAAAGCTAGGAAGGATAGACTCGAAGTATAAAATCATTTTTTCCCATTTTCTATGATTTCTTTGCTACTGTTTACCTCATATCTTGTGCCTCAAGACCTAAAAGCCATAGCAACTTAACTGCATACCCCCCCTCATCCACCCCACCACCACCACTCAGTGGCGAAACAGGAATTTGACTAACGGGATTCAAAATATAAAGAAGTAAAACATACGAAGAAGCAAAAGGGGCTCAACAACACCTACACATATACACAAAAAATAATTTTGATCTTGTATATATAGTATAATCTTTCGACCCTTGTGCTACCCTACCCTAACTCCGCCCCTGCCACCACCACCACCACCACAAAAAAAAGAAACTTTAAAGGTATACTCCACAGTAACAAACCATATGCCCCTATTACTAAAATTAGGGGAAAACTTATCAGATTTCAATCCATCCCCATCAATAAACCCTTAAGAAGGGACATTTTCCTCTGAATTCACAGTAATTTCAATAAAAAGAAACACCTCAACCCCACCACACCGCTCAAAAATGAAACGTCTTCACTCATAAAATCAACCCACCAAATAATTAACAAAAAACAACGAATCTCATTCCATACAATTGACATAAACATTAGAATTCACAGCAACTTTCGAAATCAAAATTAAACCAAATTAATCAAAATTTTAATTTTCCAATGACGGTGGTGTGTTCACCATCCCAAACAGAGAAAAGGGTATCTCCAGATTGTTACTCCATTGAACAATCAAGAATTGGACTAAAAAATCACAGAATTGATCAATTTCAAAAAAAAAAAAAAAAAAAACTGAAAACCTCATACTCCAAAACACAGATAATTGTACTTGAAGGAGCTGAAAATTGAGAATTGAAAGAGGAAAAAAACTTACCAGTTAGAAGGGAAAGGCAGAAGAGAGAGTAGAGTGAACAGTGATTAGTGATTGGTGAAGAAGAACATAAAAGATTTTGGGTAAAAGAAAGAAGAAGAAAAAAAGGGGAAGAATGAAGGAGGAAAAGAAAATTAATTTGTTTTGTCACCAATTTATTTTTGGAATAAATATGAAGCAAGCTTGTAGCGGGATTTTGGAGTAACGATAAAATTAATCATATGTGATTTATAGATTATGAGTTTAATTTATAGAACTAACCAATAATGTTTGTATAAAACTATGTTTTTTGTGTCACACTTCTTCGAGTGCGGCCTTTCTGAGTAGGGATGGCATTGTATGGTATTTGAAATTTTGATATCGTAATTTCGGTATTCGATTTTTTAAAATGTTATATCATTATCATATTGATTTAATTCGGTATTTTGAAGTTCGATTTCTGTATTTTGCAGTTGGTAAATCGATAATCATAGTTTGTTCAACTTCGACTGATATATACTCGTATAATAGAATATTATGACTCTGATAATTGAAAAAGGGTCTCAATTGTATCATTCCAACACATTACACATGTATAAATATATATTCAAAAGAAAGTACAAACAACTAATTTTGTTAATCAATTACATTTAAATACAGTTCAATCAAAATAGAGTAGTCAAAGTTTTAACTTCTAAATATTTAGTTTATATTAATACTATGTTGCATATTTGTTAGTATGTTAATAATATGTATATGTTATTTATGTAACTATATACTTCGGTATGATATTCAATATTTTGTAAGTTGTTTCTAAATATCAAATATCATATCAAATATTTTTTAAAATATATACCATGTACCATACCAAATATTATAATACCAAATTCCCGATATCAAATTTTTTGATATGATATGATAATTTTGTATGTACCATACATGCGCACCCTATTTCTGAGGATTTGTTAGTGTGTGATATTTTTAACATTCAACTATCTTTTCTTTTATTTCTTTATCTCGAATTATTTATGCCATTTTTAAAATTAATTATCTCAAATTATTTGTTATTTTAAAATTTTAAGACAAAATTAAGTATTATGTTCGCTTAGTAATAATATAAAAGTAGGGGTGTACACGACCGGGTTGGTTCGAGTTTTTCAAATATCAAACCAAACCATTTATGTAAAAAATTTAAATTTATAAACCAAACCAAACTAATAAAATTCGGATTTTTTTGGGTTTTTCAACCTCGGGTTGGTTCGGATTTTTCAAATACTAAACCAAACCATTGTGTCGAATTTTTAAATTTATAAATCAAACAAAACTAATAAACCTCGGATTTTTTCAGATTTTTGAATTTTTTCGGTAAAGTTTGCATACAAACATATAATTAACTTGTGCGCTAAATATTTCTTTAGTCCAACCAAAATACAATTATTTAAGGTGTTTCTTAAAAAAATAACACAAAATATGAGATGAGTACTGATGACACAAAAATATTCAATAAAAAATAATAATGAAATCATCATATAAAATAAATATTGTAAAGTCATAATGAAAATGATCATAATTTAAAAGTACTAAATTATTCTAAAATAAGTTTAATAAGTATTAGTTACATTACTAAATATTTAAGGAAAATTAAAATTAGATTATGTATTTTAATTGTCTAATCCATTATAAAACTAAAGAACAAATATTCAATATTATTGTCATTCTTAGTGTTGAATTGATTTTCTTTTTGCATTAGTATTAATTTGATTTTGATTTAAGTTTTATTAGAGTTATCAACTTCTATGAACTATAATCTTTATTTGACCATTCCGAATTCTAAGTTTTAAACTTGAAATAATATATTAAAAGATAAAAACTATGAAATAGTATAAGAAATATTTTAAAATTATATCAAAGTAAATATTTTTATGTATAAAATAAAATTTTAAACTTACATCTATAATGTCGGCTTGGTTTGGTCTCGGGTTGTTTTTTTTAGTTAAAACCAAACCAACCCAAATTAATCGGGTTTTTTTTTTCAATACCAAATCACTAGTCGGGTATTTTTTTGGTTTGACTCAATTTGCAATTTGATTAAGTTTTCAATTCGATTTTGTACACCCTATATAAAAGTATAAACATTCATGGGTGGTCGCAAGAAAGTTTTTGGATACAGGATTTTAGCTTCTTTTTTTTTAAGTTAAAGCATTTAAATTAATAATTTATACATAATAAAAACATATTTTAAGAAAATATTATGTTTGATTAAATGTTATTGAGTTTGGTGGAATCAGTACTTTAATCCCTAGCTTTGTTGCTATAAATATCTAGAGATTATATCATAAGAAATAAATATATAAATAATGAAAAATTGTATAAAAAGGAAAATAATAAGGAGTAGTAATTTAGATAGCCACAACAATATTTATAAAAAATACAAATAATAATAATAATGTACTTTAAAAAGTCTATATCGATACGTATCCAAATTCGTTGTAGTTATATTCATAAAGAGAAAAAACATTTAAAACCGATTTGACATGATATTCCAAAAGTTATTTTTGCAAAAGTCAAATAATACATGCTTGTAGAAAAATAAATATATACTTTTACTCTTTTGAATATTGATAATTTTTCATTTTGATCATTATGATATTTTATTAAGCACTCATATCTTTATATTAATTGAAAAAAATTCTTTTGATCTCTTTCTTTGTAAATGTTATAAATTTAATAGAATTTTAACTTTTAAATTATTTAATTATATATATGTAAATATTAAATATTTACCAATATTACTTCTATTATAGATTGATGAGACGCAGAGGCGAAGTCAATGCTAGGAGTTTGGGGTTCTAAATCAATTTTGTTTGGGGATTCACATGTTAATATACATATATTTATTTAATTTTCTAATATAAATATAGAGTCTACAAAAAAACTTGTGAATTTGTTTGAACCCATGAACCTCACCTAGCTCCAACTCTGATAAGACGGGATGAGTGTTGTGTGAATTTTGTCTCAAATCCACAAAATTCCAACTTGCGTCATTTCATTCCTGTTAAGTAATTTCATTTGCTTTCATTTACGATATATTTGTGTTCATCCACATATGTCTTAACCTACACTATCTTGTATCTATCGAAATTCATTCAACCTATATATCAGCTCCTAAAAATATAGGAAAAATGACAAATATACTTCCAAATTATCGTAAATGATATGCAGATACCATTCGTCATATTTTTAGGACATTGATGTCCTTGCCGTTTAAAAACGAGAGCATATATGCCCTTCACTCTAATGGAAGACTAAATAGGGACACGTGGTGCAATCTTATTCATCAATCCGATATTTAATAAATGTCGAGTCGGTGGATAGGATTATAACATGTGTATGTCCGTTAGTACAAAGAGTATATATGCTTTAGTTTTTGGACGGCACACGTGTATGTCCGTTAGTACAAAGAGTATATATGTATTAGTTTTTGGACGGTAGGGACACATATGTCCCAAAAATATGACGAAGGGTATTTGCATACCATTTACGATAGTTTGGAGGTATATTTATGCTTTTTCCCAAAAAATATACATTCTCATATTGCAAATTTTTGTATCTAGATATGATGTGAGTCAATTTTATTTTTAATTAAAAAACACACACACAAAAATGTCTAGTTAGAGCTGTCAGCTTCCTTCTCAAGTTTCGAGGGTGATACTATCAACTCCTTAACGAGAATATTCCCTCGATTCCAAAAATACTTATGGTGTTTAGTTTTTCGATAATTAAACTACATAAATTTTTATTGATATTTTGAAATATATTTATTATATTGATACCGAAAAAGTTATAGTGATTTGTAAAACTTTTCGTATAATTTAATTATTTAAAATTGTTAGTCTCCATTTCGTATAATTTTAATTATTGTAAACTTTATTTTAAACATTAATTAAATTAACTGGTAAGAAGTGAAATGTGACAATTATTTTAAAATAAAGGGAATAATAATTTTTTTTTATTTTTTTATTCCTGATTTATATGGTCCTATTTTGAATTTTTATGAGTCAAAACTCATTAATTTTGATCGTTAATTTAAATATAAATTTATGTTTTTTGAAATAAAATTTACATTGATTTTTTTTATATAAATTATAGTAATTAATAATATAAATATTTAAAATATATAAAATGTCACGATGAAAAAAATAATTTATTGGACTTTTGAAATTTTATGTGTCACGTAAATTGAAACGAAAGGGTTCACGTGGCATGTTCTTCTAATAACGGTTGCTTCCTCATCCACGTTGCAATATTTGTAGAAGAACAATATTTTTATAAAGCAAATATAGAAAATTGAATTTAAAAAATCTTTTTTTTTAATATTCTATTATAATGTGATGGAGTGTAGGCCTATTGAATAGGTCAGATGGACCCATGGATTGATCCATTTAACCCTTGTAAAATGATATGGTAATCCATTTAGACCCATTAAGTTTTCGTTCTGAACAGTTTAGTCCGGGTCGGTTCAATTTTTCGGAACCCTTAATCTGCAACAAATCAATTGTTGACCCACGAGTCAACTTGGGCGGGTCAATACAATATAAAAATTTCAAATTATGTGATACAATGATGTACGTTTACTAATCAGTCATTATAATTGTATTTTAAATTATAACAAAAAACTAGGTAACATGATTTATTTACTTTTTTGAAAAATTATCTAATGACACGACTTAAGATAACATAATCTTTAAAAATCTCTGTAATTTGAATTAATTACAAAAAACTTTTTTTTTCCTACTCTCTCTTAACATCTGGATACATTACTCCACCTCTATCAAATACATTATAACTTTGTTTGTGTACAATGTATATGGTACAAATGTTATTGTTGATACATAACCCTAATTATTTCAAACTTAAATCAGTATGAATCGATTTACAATTATGTATATGATACATAACTTATGAATCGTTTGTTATGTATCAGACGAAGAAGCAACGTATTCTCGAGTTTTAAAAATCTGAAATTATTATAATTTGAAGAACTTTCGGGATAAAATGTAATTAGTGACCAAATTATTGAGATTTCTGTACTCTATACTCTTTTTTTTTTAGCATGAAGGGTGTTGTCTTCGTTTTATGTGTATATGTTTTGTATGTCATTGTATATCATTGTAAACTACCGTATTGATTTCCTAAAAATCCAGTTATTTAGTTGGATGAATATATTATGTACTTCATTTGGTTAAGTTGTAAAAAATTCTTCTTGAAAGTTGAGCTTCTATTAAGTTTGAGATTTTTTCTTTCATTCAGTATTTTTTTTTATTCTTAATTTTTGTTTAATTATAATTTAAATAATGGGATAATACATAAATATGTCATTTAACTTGATTTTAACTGACATATATGTCTACAACTTTGAATGTGCACAAATAGACACTTAAATTTATATAAAATTGAACAAAAATAGACACATTCGTCCTACGTGATATCCTATATGACAATTTTGTATATCCTATGTAGGGTGTCTTATGTGTATTATGTCACCTAGAACGTATATGTGTCTAGTTATCCAATTTTATACAAGTTTAAGTATCTACTACTACACACCCAAAGTTGGAGGATATAGATATCAGCTGAAACTAAGTGAAAGGATATATTTATGTTTAAGGAATTTATATTCCACTTAGCAGCCCAAATAAGCTTTTCTTCATCTTTTACTTGTAATTTGTGATTTTTAATACTTGTGAGATTGATACCCTGATATTAGGATATACATACACCTAAATCATATTGCTTACATATTCACAAAAATTATACATTCAATTTTGTAACTTTAATTAATAATTCTATATAAATATAGATGTTAGGATAATTTAAGTAGGCTAGTAGTAATCAACATATTGTTATGAGTACTATTAACATGTTAATTAATTACTTAAATAACTCAATTAATAATAATAATAAAATAAGTGAAGAATTCAACATGATTGATGGTTTACCTATAACCCTGTGAATTACAACCTAAATTAAAGCTTACCTACTTTTTTTCTATACAATTTCAAAATAGTTGTAATTAAATACAAACAATTTTGAAAAAACTTGAATTTATAACTTGCATTTATTTGATTTAGTAAATAGTTAATCATAAATCTTTATGAATATAATGCTTGATCCTATAATACTTTATTATTTGTCGACCTCATCTATTTATGTATACGTTTGAGAACAACATATTTGTCCTTATCATTAGAGGCGTTTTATCGTAGAATAAGAAACTTCATGTATCAAAATACTCAAATTTACACATTTATATTTTATTGTTTGAATTTAAATTACCATCAAATTAAAATTTTGTTAGGAGATTACTCACAAAATGAGATTTTTCTCTAGAAAAGACTATACCCAAAGTATAAAAGAGGCAAAATTGATTAATTATGGGTATTATAGGTACAGATTTCATCATTTCCTCCTATTAATCAAGAAGTTTACAATCTCAAAATCAATTCTTACAATTATAATAACTATTTCCTCCATTTATATTTATTTTTCATATTTGACTTGACATATTTTGTATGAAATAATAAATAAAATAATCATTTATCTATATCACTCTTAATTGTTATATAAATTATCTCACTCCCTGAAAAATGAATTGATCATAATTAGTACACAAAAGAAATATAAAATGATAAATTATATTTTATTTTTAACAAAAAGCTGAATAAGTAAATATAACATCGATTTTTAATATACTCCCTCCATTTCAATTTGTTCTTCTTGCTTTTCTTTTTAGTCTATTTTTTTTTTGACAACTCTTTAATTTCAACTTTTCGCATGACATAATTAAAATCGACTACAAAATTAAAGATTATTTTAATATATTCTACATATCTGCGGTTCAAAATTACAAGGTTCAAACCAAATTATTACTTTTTAATTAAAACTTTGTGTCAAACGAATAAATTTAAATCGAGTGATAGATGAAGAAAGACTTATTAAATGATTTATTTTTGTTGTTACAAAGTATAATGATTTGTACCCATCTATCATATTGCAGTAAATTTTCCTACATAGAGTAATGATAAAATATAGTGATTGCAACAACCAATACATACTGCAATATTTATTTGTGCCGTCACAATGTATAATGAAATTAAAACCATGTGTCAGATTTATATTCAACGTGTCACATAATAAATTGAAGGAATTGTGGGTTGTTAAACTCATAACGTTACACTTTAATAACATACAAAAAAAAAAGTCTTAATTAACATCGTAACGGATACAAAATTTTCATTCAAAGAATTTAACATATGAAACTTATGGCGTATTTAACACATCATGAAATCTATAGTGTATCCAACACTTCATGATCATCTTATCAAGCATATCTGAATCAGCTTGTGGCAAGGTTGGCTTAACATCTTCATTTTCATCGGCAATTTATATGCGGTTTCAATTAGTTAAATATTAAATAAATTTTGAGTTTGGATTCTCTTTAATTTTAAATTTTAATATTATATTATATTATATTTTTTTTAATTATTTTTATTTGGCCCACGGGCCGGCCCTACCTATATTTCTCAAGCCCCACAAATCAGCAGACTTATTCAGGCCGGGCTAAATGCCTTTTTCTTAAATGGGCTCCAAAAATCTTAGCCCAACCCTATTAAATCCCGGGTTAAGCCAGGCTGGCCCAGCAGGCCTAGCCCATATTGACGACTCTAATATATACACACTAAAATTCATGTTACTTTATTGAGGAATTAAGATTTCGTAGCTTTGATAAAAATTCTTAACTACTTATAACATAAATAAAAGAAAATGACCTTATAAAATCTCTTAGTTCTTATTAATAAAAAATAAAAGTCCCTTATAAAATGAAATTATTAAAATATTNTTTCTTAAATGGGCTCCAAAAATCTTAGTCCAGCCCTATTAAATCTCGGGTTAAGCCAGGCTGGCCCAACAGGCCTAGCCCATATTGATGACTCTAATATATACACACTAAAATTCATGTTACTTGAGGTATTAAGATTTCGTAGCTTTGATAAAAATTCTTAACTACTTATAACATAAATAAAAGAAAATGACCTTATAAAATCTCTTAGTTCTTATTAATAAAAAATAAAAGTCCCTTATAAAATGAAATTATTAAAATATTGTTATTTGACCATAGCTAATAAAGTTGAATCAAAACTTGATCATAAAATTAAATTCACAAGCTATGGATAATCCATTCATGTAATCTATTTTGGAATTTGAATATGGAACTTCAACATAAATTTTGAACTTTCGAGGCCTAAATCATATTTCTAATTTTGTATTTAAGAAATTCAAAATTTATTTTAGAATTTGACTTTGGTTGACTGATAGTTGATTTTAGATGATTGACTTTGATTTTTTACTTTGATTTTGATGATGACTTTGATCGGGAAATGAACCACCTAACCTAATATGATACTTAGGTCAATAATTTTCTTAAAAACTTAAGAATACTATCCAACTAAAGTACTAATATATTTATTTTGTAGTTAATGGAAATTAATTTTCTTTTGCCTTTTTCCTCTCTTATTAATGAATCACTATGAATGGTATCCAAAGCTCAAATCACGTTCTCTTAAAAAATATATTAGTAAACAAATGGATGACCACATGATATATAGTTAACTAAATTAATAAAATTATGTAATATAAAAGTCACCCACCTTAATGTTTCTAGATTTTGATCCTTCTCGACATAGCAAAGTACGTAAATCATCGTTTATTATAGTGGAGTAATTCGAAAATTAAAAAAAAATTTGACTACTGCAACGCGCGAATTCAAATTCATGAAGAGGAAGGTTTTCTAGTGCAACAAAAACTAACTAAAGTGTCACTATTAAAAAAAGTCAAAATTAATTATGAATTATACTATTTGTTGCTAAATTCAATTCATCAGCTACTACTAATTAAGATTGGCCTAAAACTATGGGGTATCCTAAGCTCAATGTGTCCTAATAAATAAATAAATAGAATAATTTTATAATGGCTGACTAAGTGAGTTTTTATTTATTTATTTATATATAGAAAATACATTATATTAAAATGTTCTTCCAAATTGACCGACCAAAACAGTTACTGTCCCTTTGACAATTTCGATGCTTTTTTGTTTATTTATTTTGGCATATTTTGTTCCTTTTTCTTTTTTTATTCTTTTTTTCTTTTTTGGGGGTTTTAAAACCCTACTGAAAAAAAATGAACCTACTTGTGTGGTGATATTTTTCATATTGGCAAAAAATAAAGATAAATTTTGTCAATTCGACAAGTCTGATAAATAATTGAACAAAATACATAAAATAAAGATATTAAACAGTATGATATCTTTCTAGTCTTACAAAAGACTTGTAAATAACTAGACACATAGGTAAGTCTTATCAATTCAACACTTGTGTGTTTAATTATTTCCAAGTTTTTTGTAAGACTAGAAAAATATTACTATCCGATATCTTTATTCTACGTATCTTGTTCAATTATTCAACAGATTTATATATAGATACAATGAATATTATATTTAAGTCATGTACCGTTAATATAACTTGTGACAAGACAAGTTTTGCAAATTCAACAAAATTTGTGAACAATTCAAAAATAGATAGAAATGAAGAGTTTACTAAAGTAATTATATCCTATCGGAAAAACTTGTAAAAACATTGGTATCATTTGGTAAAGTAAATATGTGTTGTGTTAATAGTTCAACTCATATATGCTTTTACGGTTCAATAATTAATTCAAATATATCCTTATTTTAAGTGATAGAAAAATAATTACGTCCTTAAAGTATGTAAAATTGGACAATAATATCCTTTTTTAAATAATTTAATATTTCTTCAACACGTTAAAGTGAGTCAAAACTAAAATGCTACTCTTTCCATCCACTCTTACTTAGCTTATTCACTATATTAAAAACAAATATTCACTTACTTATTTAGTTTAAAAAATCAAAAAAATAATTTCTCACTTAATTTAATCAACTAAATCATTAAATACTAAATAAGTAAAAATGAACGCGAGAGCGAAGCCGTGAAAAAATAAAAATAAAGGAGAATGAAACAAAGGTTCAAGTTTGACCTTTTCTTTGGGTAGTGGGCAGGCTGCCCCAATTTATTCTACTATAAATATAAACCTACTCCAGCATTTCTATTTTCATTTTCTCCTTCTAGCTTAGTGCTTTTTCTTTGACATAACTCTATATATATAGCTAAAATCTCTATAATTTTGAGTTCTGTTTAAGTTATATACGCTGACAGTTTAAGCGGAAATCTACGAATATCACACAATGGATCCATCTTATTCTCCTAGTAGAAGAAGAACAAGAAGTTCAAGAACCATGACACAAAATCAACAACAATTGAAGAATGATGAAGATGTTTCTCCATGTAAGAGTACTACTACTACTAATTTATTGAAGAATAATGATACTACTAGTATTAATAATATTACTAGTGAATATTATTGTTCAACTCCAAAGTCCAAGAGACATCAAATTCCAAAAATCAAGAATTGTCCACCAGCACCAAAGAAGAAGAGAAGAATAGTATTTTCATCATCAACAAGAAGTACTTGTAATGATATTAATTCATTGAAAAGAAGTCCTATTTCTTTCTTTACTACTACTACAACACTAGATTTAGAGCTCTTTTTCAATTTTCATTGAGAAAGTATATGTACTAATAATTATATGTTCTAACTTCTTGTTGGTTTCAATAGTAACTTTCTTCTATATATTTCTTTTTTTTCCCTTTAATATGGATATACCTTGGCATAGATTTTCTAGAGATCCTAAGAATTAGCGACATATGAATTATGTAGCTAAACAATAGAATTTCCCACAAATTCTACTGATGCGATGGATTATCATAAAATTCTGTCTGATACAAGCAAACGACTAGGTTGTTTGGACTCTTCACTTTCGATGTCATCTCCGTGTCGATATGATGTGGGTGGAGTGTGGGATCTATATTGAATTTGGTCAATCGATTTTGGGTATTTTGATCAAAACTGACAGAGAAATTCAAGATAGATATAATGATTTCTATAATAAAGACAAAAGTTAAGGTGAAATAGAAAAATATGGACTAGATTGTATATAGAAGTTTCTATATCAATCATTTTTTTTAAATCTCCTTTTGCGATTCTCCTCTTGATCAATATTTTCTTCTCGAGATACATCATAAGTTTTTCTCATAATGTCTCATAATTTAGACATATATTTGAATTATTTTAGCCGAATCTTCACACAATATCTATATCCTAAAAATTTTAAAATTTAGATCATGAAAGATTTAACCTCTAAATTCGCACCCATATTCAGCACTTGCATCTGAGTTAAAGAAATTTAATTTACCAATAAATTAGTGACAAAGTTCATAGCTAATTTCAAATTTTTTTAAGGTAAAAAAGACAAATATACCCTGAACTATCGTAAATGGTATGCAGATATATACCCTCGATCATACTTTTGGGACATTGGTGCCCCTGCCATCCAAAAATTAGAGCATATATGCCCTTCACTCTATGGAAGACTAAATAAGGACACGAGACACAATCTTATCCGTCAATCCGATATTTAATAAATGTCGGATCGGTGGATAAGATTATGACATGTGTATGTCTGTTAGTATAAAGGGTATATATGCTCTAGTTTTTGGATGACATGGGCACCGATGTCCCAAAAGTATTACGAAAGATATCTCCATACCAATTACGATAATTTGAGGTATATTTATCCTTTTTCCCTTTTTTAAATTAATCGTTCCAAAGACAATTGGCTCATGGTAGGAAACTCATGGTCATGAATAAATGGAGTACGTATTATTATATATCATTCCCCATTTAAATATCAAACTTTATTTTATAGCAGTATTCAAACTAGTTATGTGACTCATTTTTAATTAAACCAAACTTTTATCCACAACAACATTCAAACTAGTGGCATACACCTATTATATGTTACTTTATTGTTTGTTTTTTTAATTATAATAACTACTCCCTTTGTTCTATTTTATGTAAAAGTGTTGTTTTTTTAAAAGTCAACTAGTTTTTCTGTAATTTTCAAATTATTAGTTATGGTAACTTCTACTACTTTTTATGTAATTTTTAATTATATATAATTTTATTTTTAAAATTTTGAAAATTTTATACCTAAATTTATAATTAAAATTAAATAGTGTTTTGATCTTTGTACTCTGAATATCTTCACATAATTTGGGACATAATTGTGTGGTAATGTTGTGACAATCTTCAACAAGTTTTGGTACCATGTTGAAGATATTTATATTTGTTGTTCTTGTTCTTTGTGTATAGGGCATACTAATTAATTACAAATTTCATGTTTACTTATGGTTGTACTACTACTTCTCCTTTCATTATTTGGTCTAGGATTTATGGCTGAATTTTGGAAGGTCTCATGAAAGTGGCAATTAATAAATGGAATTTGAATTTTATTTCTATGATTAATTAACTACCAAGAACTATCCACTTTTTTGGTGTGTGGTTGTTCACAACAAATTTTCTCAATTACGAAAAAATACTGCAATCACAAAATAATTTTTTTCAAAATGATTTTATTTATCAAGATTGTGAGTACAAATCTATATATTTTCTGATTTTTCTTTGTGAATTCTCTCTATAATTTAAGGACTGTCAGTAACGTATTTTTAAAATGTGCGATAATTTAAACCTCCTTATGATGTATTTGATCGCTACTCTAGGATAAGATCAATAGTTGATATGTTAGGTTTTGTTGCCTTAAATATTGAATATGAGGTGTGCCTCAAAGAGATCTATAGTAGCACAAGATATGGTATGAGATAAATGGTCATGACATAAGTAGTTGGGAATTTATAATTTTCTTCTTGTTATTTAAATAATTTTTTTGTAGTTTTATAAAATAGTAGTTGTTGATTTAGGCCTTCTTTTAGGGTTATAAATAATCAAGGCAGGTGCTTTTTAGCATGTTTGACTTGTATTACTATAGCAATTAGCAAGGTTGTGTGGTAGAGGACATTTTAATGCACTTAAAATTCTTGTATATATTTAGTCCATTATATTATAGTATAATATAATGCGGAAGATTTGATTTTGTAATTCATTACTAACATTGAGAGCCTTTCACCTAACAAAATATTCATGTTTTAAACTTAATTAATGAACTTCTTTTAATATGATTAACATAATCAGTGCAATTTTTCAAACAAAAAAGGTTAAAGCAGAATAAATTCTGAATGAAATAATGACTTATGGTTTTTTTTTAAAGAAAATATAGTGTCACATGTAATTTTTTATTTGACAAGGAAATTCACAATTGTTATCTTTTGGATGTGCATAGAGTTGTTAAAACAGGCAAGTCTAGCCCAACCCAAGCCTTGTGGGTCAAGAAATTTGATGGGTTAAAGCGGGTTGGCCCTTCATTTGAAATAGCTTGAAAATGGTCAAACCAATCCAATCTTAAAAGGGTCACAGGCTGAAGCGGGCTAGCCCTTCTTTCTTTCCTTTTTTCCTTTTTTCTTTTCTAAACTTGAAATTCTGTCAATATATTAAGTTTTTAACATGTCTAACAAAATTATTTGAAAATATATAATAACTACAATCATAACATACATTCTACATACAATTAATCGTGTTTTCAATTACAAATTCATATCAGAAATATATAATACATCAAGAAAATGAGAAAATTTTCAAATCAAATGTGACAGACAATAACGTTGTTCAATAATTCTAGCAAAAAATATTAAAGAAAAAATAATAATTTTTTTGACAGATAAATGAGTAAAGGATATATGAAAAAAAAAACTTGTAAATTAAAGAATGATTACACCTTACAACTTTAATTATTTTAATTCAAATTCTTAAATAAATACTTCTGGCCTATGAACCAACCACGACCCGGCCTTGATAAAGCCTCAACGGCCGATGATTTATTTGGGTCAGGCTTATAAGTCCCATGGGCTAAGCTCATTTTGATGGCTTTAGGTGTGCATAAGATAAATCATGTTTCACTGTAATAGTCTATAAATTACAAAAAAAAAAAGATGGACAAATTACTTAACTACACTCCTTTACTTACCTTAATATCCATTTATCCCTACTTATTTCAAAATTTTCAAAAATCCTTTATTTTACCTATGTATCCCGCATGTATCCCGTGCACAACGCTATGTATCTCGCTATGTGGAATGTATCAAACGCTATGTATCCCGTGCACAACGCTATGTATCCCGCAAACATCATTTTTAAGGGATTTTTGGTAAATAGAAAACTAGAAGGGATAGGATGTTATTTAGTACTTACAATATGTGGTTCCTATAATTTATACAAAAAATAAATCACATTAGACAGGTCCGTACAACGAGCATAATCGTTACGCGTAATTAATATTATAGAACTGTGGGATGTTGAAGGTTTAAATAGTACTGAACGATGAATTAAAGAGGGGAATGGATGGAATTTAAATTTAAGTCTGAGGAATGGTTTTAAGTAATTACACTTTGTAACAAATGAAATAAATATTTCAGTATATAAGTGGTTGTTTGGTATTGAAAATATTTACAACAGTACGATATAGATGAGTTTAAGCCATTATACTTTGTAACAACAAAAATAAAGGTCTTTTCACCTACTTGACGACTCGATAAAAAATAATTATAGTTATTATTCAAAATATGATATTATTTTTATTATCGAGAATATGATCTTAAATAGGAGAGTACTACGGATGACACATATTAGGGTAGAAGGTTTTAGTAAGTAGTGTAGTGTTGTTTCTTACTTAAGGTGGCTAGTGTTTGAGATGGTACTAGTTATATTTTATTGTAGTTTATGGTTTTTGATTTTTATCTCTATTTATTATTGTTTTTTCAGTAATTTATCCTAATATATTGTTTACTGTGTTTTGATCATTACATTATTTTATTGTTGTTTTCGGTTTCCTTTCCGGTAGACTTCACTTTGTTACCTTATTACTTGATATATTCTTTATATTGTCTCCTTTTTCTTTGTATTTGAATTTGGTGCACTTGGGTCTTTCGGAAACATCTTCTCTATCTCTACGAAGTAATGGTAAGGTCTACGTACATTCTACCCTCCATAGACCTTACTTGTGGAATTTCACTAGGTAGGTTGTCGTTATTGTTTGCCAAATATATATTTAGAAGAAGAATAATAAACTCAAGCTAATAAAGGAGATTCATGACTTGAACGACCTGTATACAAAGTGTATATATAAAATGGAATAAAATTATGGAAGCTCCTTGGAGATTCTAGATTAGCCTTGGTTTGACCCTAAATTTTCAGCTTAGGATAATAATTTATAGAAAGGAAAATGACTTCTTTGTTATTTAGAGGTGATATACCCTCATTACAAAAGTGGTTCACATATACCCCTACAGTTACAAAGGTGGCTCACATATACCCCTATCGTAACAAAAGTGAAAAAAATAATTTTTAATTTTAGAAAAATCATGTATTTGATTTTTTTTACACAAAAAATATTTTTTGACTTCTTTAATTCTTATTATTTGAGTTTTTTTTTGTTTCTTTCTTTCATTCTTTAGATTAAAAATAAGATAAATAAAAAGAAAAAAGTGTGAAATGAAAAAAGATTAAAAAGTTAAAAATATTAATTAAAAAGTCTGAATAACAAAGTTGAGGGGTATATCAAACCCTTTTCCATTTTAAAAAAGTGATTTTTCTGATACAAATGAAAGAAAAGTGGCCTTTGGATTAAACAACAAAAAATATATTATTTTTTTGATAAAAAAGAAAAAAATGATTGTTCATATTTAAATAGTCGAGTGACCTAATAAATTATCAACTATGTTTTCACTTAAATCAAAGGAACATTATCAATCATTTAAATTTTTTTTTTTTTAAAAAAATAAATAGGGAAAAGCATCAATAGCAAAAGATGTAAAGGAAGAAGGATAAAGACCAATGATCTTGAGCGACCAATTCGGCAAAACCCATAGTCCTTTCTTGCGGGAATGGGAGTCTACTTTAATCTTTATATTTTATTCTTTTTAAAAAGATTGGAAATGATCGAGTCTTGATTGGACCGATATTGATATATAAAGAAAACGTAGGCTCCCATTCATCCGATGATATAAAGCTATATATAATTTAAATTAATTAGAACAAGTTGAAAAAAAAAAAAGAAGACCACAAAATTTTTGTCATATGAACTCCAAAACGATAAAATCGATTGCATTGAAAAAGGTCTCCAACATAAGATAGTTGAGTAAACTCATTTCCTCTTTTAGAATATAATTATTCACATTTAAATTAGGTGTTAAATATATTAAAGACTAAAATAACACATTTTATTATACATTAAAGATCATTTCAATCAAGTGAAATATATCAAAGACCGAAATAAGCACTTTTGTTATACAATAAGAATCATTTCAATCAACTAAAATATATTAAGGACCAAAGTAAAACATTACCCATACATTAAGGACAATTTTGGTCATTTTCTCCTCTCTTAAATATCACTATTACCACAACAAAACATAAACTTGAATTGTTGAAACTAAACAAAATGCAGTTTTCAAGAGCAGTAGCGGAGATACCTATTTATATTAGGATGTGGTTCAATCGATTTCCTTCATTGAAAAGTTATAATGTTTATAATATATATATATATATATATATATATATATATATTATTCTATACATTGTTGAATCTTCTTTACAAGTGGTATATAGTAGATTCTTTTATTTTTTTTACTTCTCACATTGGAATATCTAAGTCAGTTGTTCATGAAAATAGCTCAAGGGTCAAAAAAAGATAAACACAAAAAAAAAATTGATTTATTGATTTCTTCATTTAATTCAATTTATCTTTTTTGATTAGAACTCAAAAACTTTAGAGCAAAACTAATTAAATACATTAGTAATTGTTATTTTTGTAAAAAAAAAAACTAATAAATACTACTTCTATCACAATTTAATGATCAACTTAATTTTCTTAGTGAATTACATTGTTCAAATTGAATATTGAATCACATTAACTTTGTGAAAACTATTTGGTCAAAATCTATGAACTATAGATTGGTATTATTAAATTAGATAGTCCTGAATTTGGTTGCTCCTCGTTAATTTTTTGAGAACTATTTGAAAAGAGGAGTTTACTAATGTGAATGTGAAGATGAAGAGAATGTCAAATAAAATTAAAATCAGTCACCTTGAAAAGATGACATCACCTAAATTACATATCAAATGAGAATAAAGTGGTTACGTTGTTGTCAAAATATAATATCCTAATAAAGTTGGGGTCGAATTCCACAAAAAGTGTGGTGAGCTAGAGTACTTACAATTTGCAAATGAAATCCAATCTAATGACTTATTTTAAATGGGGATTTATCAATTAAATTATACTATGGATGTTTGTTTCAAGAATTAAAAACAAACTAAAGTTAAGGTTCCTTCATATCGAAATTCAAATAGATACACTATCAACTATTCAGATGTGTTCATTGCATAAAACTAACGAATCTATTCTTCTTCTAAAGGCTCTTGACTCAATTAGAAGAATTTCATTCTAAGTACTTCCGGCACTTGAGTGTCAAATTAATTTATTTATCATCATATGTCTCAGATTAGCTATCTTATCTCTAGCTCAAGATATTAAATTGGGGGTGGGGTGGGGTTGGTAGCCCCAAATCTTTGTAAATGATCTTTTTTTCATAATCTTAGACTTTTTTTTGTCAAGCTAATCAGCATGCGGGCGAGTTCTTAATGTTTGCAACTATTAAAAAATCAATCTTTACGAAGGAATCTTAATACACAACAATCATACCATCATACTAAGATTTTAATATGAGAATTCATCATCCTTATCACAACTCTAAGTTTCATAACCCCAATTATGTTATTTAATTAGTTACTCATAACTATTTGCGAATAATAATAAAAGTAATTGAAATAACTAAAGAACATTAAGATGAAAAGAAATAAACTAAATATTTGATTAACGCAGCTCACGCAAGAATATCTTGTTCATACCACAGTAATTTTCTATGAAAGCAGTAAATTAAAACTAAGAACAATTATAGAGTAGTTTGTAGCAAAGCATAATGAACGCTAAATATCATAATAGCAAAGCGTCATGTCTTGACTACATTTTAGTTTGGGACACTTCACTTTGAGTTTCTATTCATATTTTGGATCAAATCTTGTTGTTTTTAGCCTAAAATTAATTTAATCATATGTATTAGCACATCACAACAATTATACATAAAATATATGAATTTAATTTACATAAGTTTATACTCAAAACTTAGCTAAATTATGAATAAAATATAATGTTTAAATGCGTAAATACATCATATATAAAAAAATATCATGAAAATATAATTATCACATATTTTACTCACATGAAACATCATAAATTTTTTAAAAATAAATAGAAAAAGACAAATTTTAGTTAACTTTCTCAATTATTGCTAAATATCATTATTACCATGACACATAAAAAGAAATTCTTGACACTAATTGATTTAAAACTCTTATTGTGCATATTAGTAAAATTTAAAAGTTCTGCTCGTCTTTATTGATAAACAACAAATTTGAATTGCCAAAATTGAATAAATGAGGGTTTCAAGGGAACAACTTAATGTCCAAGAGTAGACTATAACACGCGATATATCCTCATTCGCTTTATTTTTTCAATTTAATTTTCAAGAGAATATCTTGGCGACTAAGACGAGGCATTTGAACCAATAAGGAAAACACGATTTTGCTTCTTCATTCAATCCAAGTATAGTGTGGATAACTCATCGGCCAAGGGGGATATAAACTCGACAAAGAGGATATCGATCTGAATTTAAGGACCATCAAGATATGCAGTTCTTCTTGGTTTAGCAAGGTTTGTTATCACTTTTTTGATTTCCTTGAACTTATGGTTAGAATTAATTTCCTACGTTTCAGTCCTACATTTTGATTATTTTATGTCTTATGGAGTTGTTTAATCCACAACTTTGTATGAGTATATCTCAATTAGGGGTGACAATTTGTTGAAGTGTGTGACCATCTCATCTAAAAAAGCTTAAGCTGTTAGAGAGAAGCACACATTTACTATTTAATGATATTCTCAACACGGCCCCTCACGTGCGGGTCTGATTTTTTTTTCATGGACTAAGACCAAGCACGTGGAAATTCTTTTTGATTTGGGTGGCGGTGAGATTCGATCTCAGGACCTCTGCCTGCTCTGATACCATGTTGAAGTATGTGACCATCTCATCTAAAAGCTTAAACTATTAGAGAGAAGCACACTTTTACTATTTAATAATATTCTCAACACAATTGGATAGATTGAATAAAATTTGGGCGGCTCATAATGGATCAAGACAACAAACGTTCAAGACCCAATCATATCTAAAAACTTTTGGGTCAAAACGGGTCAGATAATAGGTTATAAAATGGGTCAAGACCCAATTCAGTTTTTACTAAGTTTTAGTTATTTTATTTGTTCTTTTAAAATACTTTAGTACCTAATAAAATTATTTTTTCTTTATTATGACTATATATAACATATTAAATTTTAAAAAAATTAAAGGTATTTTGACAAGATTTCTCATGAGTCAATTTCAGTTACATATAAACTCAATATTTAATGGGTTGAAATGAGTTAAGCTAAACAGGTTAATTAGGCGGGTTAAGCGGGTTGAATTTAATTTTGCCACCCCTAATCTCAATTTAGTTAAGTTTGATTTAAGTAAAACATAACGATAATTGAAAAAACTTTCCTTTTTATTCTATAATAATTATCCTATTGTAATTTTATCAAAGGAGGAGGGTACATAATAAATTTATTCTACATCTTATCACTGTTTCGTATTAATTATTATTTTATTTTTACTCTTATTAAGTAATTATTTTATTAATTAATTTGATTACTTCTGGTCAACTTTAAACTTCAAATATCATTAATTAAACTAATTTGGTCAAATAAATTCTTGACTAATATTTTGTAAGATAGTACAAAATGCAATTTGGGCGAAAAAAGAAGAACGAAGGGCGTAATTCAAAAATTCTGATGAAAGAAGGAAAAGATGCAGAGGACCATGCGCAACAAGGGGTATCAGAGAGTATAGTGAATAGTTCCAATCTTATTGACTTCATTGCTATGGTAATTTTCATATCTTCTGTTCATCTAATTATATCCCTATCTAGCATAATTTTTTAGCAGTCCAAGAAGAGATTTTTTTGACAATTTTATCTATATGAGGTTGTCGTTGTAATATTAACCAACAAGGGTTGTGGTGGAGTGGTAAGTATTCCTTCATCCTTAACCAAGAGGTCTTGGGTTTGAGCCCCCTTGGGTACGGAGTCACCTTTGTTAGGGAGCACTTTACCCCCAATGTGGGACTTCCCGGCGCGAATCCGAATTTAGTCGGGCTCCAATATGGGTACCAGACACCGGATGGGAAACCAAAAAAAAAAGGTTAACTTCTTAGTAGATTGTGGTATGTCAAGGTACTTGAAAGGTAAATCATCAGTAGTATCACCTGATTGCTTACCTGGAATTCTGAATTAAGATAATTCATTGTTCGTTTTTCTACTTTCAGTCACTTGAAAAAGAAGAAGAGGGAAGTTGTAAGAGGGCGGCGAAACAGAACGAGAGATATGAAGAATGTAGTGAAAGCCAAAAGGAAAAGGAAGGCTCTTTCGAGAAGGAACCACTTGAAAAGCAACAACAACAACAAGGTATCAACGGAATTTAAGAAATTAACATTTCAAAATTGACTTATATTACTTCTTTCAAATTATTTTGATGTGGAGATGGAGATAAATCCTAAAATTTTAATTAATTTTATTCATGGTACATAATTAATTATTCATGATACGTAATTTATTTATTTAAACATATTACAATTTACCTATATACATTTAATTATTTTATGTTCACTTGGTTATATGTGATTTTTCAGGTGTCTTTTATCATACTTTAATGGAGGAAAACATTGATAATTTAACTAAAGGAATAATATCAGAGAGTACGAAGTTTAAACCCCTTTTTAACCTATGCGAGGTAATTATTTAATCATGACTTATGTTTATTTACTTAATTTAGGAAATGTTTAATTTGTTTTCAACTTTGGACTATTAATTTTGAGGGAAAAAATTTACTTTTTGCTAGAGTGAATTTTCTGTTGAGTTTGCTCATTGTATTCTACAATAAATATTTCTTTTTTCAATCATTTAACAAAACAAAGTGAATTTATAGGTGGTAATACAAAATGGGACATTTGAAGAATATGATGGAAGTAAAACAACAAAGGACCAAGACGACTCTATCAAAGAATCTGATCACCACCAACAACAACAGGACATCACTGGTACTTATAAAATTTTACATCTCACAATTGATACTTATGTTATTTATTTATTTTTGGATTCTAAATTTTAAATTAGTGGATACATAATACTACCATTCTCATTATACCATCTGAACCATGTAAAGAGAACACTCATTTTTTCTAGGATAGAAACTCCGCACCTAAATGACATAGGGTAAAGTTGTAGCCTAAGGTGCATACAAGAATTATATTCCAACTCGAATCTAATAAGTATTATACAATTAGTGTCCATCCTTGTGCAAGCACTGTAAAATGTATGGGCATACATATCGAAGAATGTAATGAAAAAACAACTTGAAGTACGAGTAGAGGGTGACAAGGGAGAGACTAATCCAGGCGTACACCGAATTGGATCAGGGAAACATCTCCTCAAAGGATGGTACGGAGGACAAACCTACATCAACAGAGTTCATAAGTAGTGAGCCCGAACAATTTTCAAGCATTAGCAGAACTAGGACCAAGTAAGGGTGAAACAGAGGATGGTACACGAAAATGAGTGAGTTTCAAGAATGTGTGGAGGAATCTGAACTCATGGAACTTCCCCAACAAGGAAGTAGATATACATGGAATGATAGGCATGAAGAAATTATGATAGACTGAAAGATTGACTAGACATTTGTTAATAGGAAATGGCTTGATATCATTGTAGCAAATTACTTGCCTGAAGGGATTAGTAATCACAACCCAATATGCATTTCAGTTGTAAACACTAGAAGGAGCAAATCGAAGTCCTTCAAGTTTTGCAACATGTTACAGAATCTGTATAATAATATAGATAGATAATAGAGCTGATTCTTAGGGATTAGAATATTTAGTTACCATAGTTAGCTTATTCTCTCCATGTATTTATACAATTGTTCTCTTTGAGTAATATACAAGTTATTCTCAATAAGTTATGATTTACATGGTATCAGAGCCAATGTCTGAGTTAGTATTTTTTCTTCGCCGGAAGTCACTGTGATTTCGCCGGAATCAACTATAGTTTCACCGAAAGTGATTGAAAGTTCTAAAATTTCTGTCACCACCCACTTAGGAAGAAGATACTTTCCACGATCTTAAACCCCTAGATCTCGATGGCTAGAAGTTATTCGTGTGAGCCTCACGTTTCATCAGTACCATTTCCAATGAGACTGCAGTAGTGGTGCTGCATCAAAAATTTATGCGTGCTGCATCAGAAATTCAATCTGCTTGTTGTTCCAATGTCGCAGTGACATTTCTAGAAAGGATTTGGTGGTTGTTTGTTCGGCAGACCACGATTTGAGAGAGTTTCCCATTTCTGACCAATAATCTGGTCGTCTCTCTGTGTCGGGCAGCATCTGCATCATCAGGTTTTGCTCTTCAATCAACAATTTTACTTGGATCTTTATTTGATGATTTCCTGATTTATCAGGAGTTATTTTTGTGTCTCTGATTAGTTGGATAGCTATCCCTGAGTGAATTGGTGTGGGGAAGAAACAATTACTTTGTTTATTGTTCCAAAATAGGTTATTGTCTATCTTGGGTATTGTCTGATTTTTGGATATAATTTGGTTGGATTTGTTGGGAAAATGACCGACTATAATCAGAGAATTCAAAGGTCTAAAGTTGTTGGTGCTTGTAGTCCATTATCTGACAAAATGGTCTTAATTTCAGTGGAGGAGTTTGCTAAATTCTCTCAATACCAGAAAATCTCGAAGGAATCCACTTCAGTTAATTCCTTTGTTGAATCAAATAAAACATGTCTTATCACCTCTTCAAATAAATGAGTGATTGATTCAGGTGCCACAAATCACATGACAGACAATCCTAATATTTTTTCTTGCTTTCAAGCACACAAAGAATCCTCTCCGGTTACAGTAGCTGATGGATCAACTTACAACAGTGTTGGATATGGGACGGTTAAACCAATCTCTTCTATTACTCTGTCATCTGTTTAAGTCTACCAAAGTTGGCCTTTAATTTAATTTCTGTTAGCAAAGTAACTAGAGACCTTAATTGTTATATTTCGTTCTTTCCCGATCATTATTTGTTTCGTGATCTTAAGACGAATCAGGTTATTGATAAAGAACATGTATTTGACGATCTCTACATACTTGATGAATGGGAGCCTCGGTTTGTTGCCTACTCTAGTGTTGTGTCTCCATTTGAAGTACATTGTCGATTGGGACATCCTTCTCTACTTCTATTAAAAAAGTTGTGTCCTCAATTCCAGAATATTTCTTCATTAGAATGTGAGTCATGTCGATTTGCAAAACATCATCGCAGATCATTAAGTCCAAGGGTTAATAAGTGAGTTGAGTCACCTTTTGAGTTAGTTCATTCTGATGTTTGGGGAACATGTCCTGTTGTTTCCAAAATTGGGCATAAGTACTTTGTTACTTTTGTGGATGATTTTTCTCGGATGACTTGGATATATTTTATGAAGAGTCGCTCAGAAGTATTTACTCACTTTTGTGCCTTCTGTGCTGAAGTTAAGACAAAATTCAATGCTTCAGTACGTATTCTGAGGAGTGACAATGCTAAAGAATATATGTCAGAATTATTTCATTCGTATATGAGACAACATTATATTCTCCATCAGTCTTCATGCATCGATACACCTGCTCAAAATGGAGTTGCTGAGAGGAAGAATAGACACTTACTTGAGACAACTCGAACACTTTTGTTCCAAATGAAGGTTCCTAAACAATTTTGGGCAGATGCGGTCTCTACAACTTGTTTTCTGATTAATCGCATGCCATCTAGTGTGCTTGCTGGTAATGTGCCCTACAATGTTATGTTTTCAAACAAGTCTCTATTTCCGGTGGAACCTAAGATATTTGGAAGCACATGCTATGTTCGAGATGTTCGACCATCTGTTACCAAGTTGGATCCCAAGGCATTGAAGTGTGTGTTTCTGGGCTATTCTCGCCTCCAAAAGTGGTATCAGTGTTATTCTATCGAACTTGGCAAATATTTTGTGTTAACAGATGTGGTATTTTCAGAGACTACACCATTCTTCTATGCACCTCTAATTTCTACAAGTCAGGGGGAGGAAGATGAGTGACTAGTCTATCAGGTCAACCTTGTTTTAACAAAAGAATCAGATGTTGTCCCTCCATCTCTCAGTTCTTCTATTGAGGACCAATCGACTACTGTTTCAGAAGCTCATTCTCCATCTGATGTGGCAAGACTGCCAATTGTTCAAGTTTATTCGAGGTGGCGAGAGGCTATGACACATGTCCTGCACCAGTTCCTTTGTCATCAAATCCTCATTTTTCTGATCCTCCACAAGATATTGACCTCCCAATTGCTCTGCGCAAAGGTACACGTAGTTGCAAATCCTCATATTCCATTAGTAATTTTATTTCCTATGGCCGCTTATCCTCTACGTCTAGATCTTTGATTGCTTCTCTAGACTCTGTTTCTGTATCCAAAATAGTAAAAGAGGCCTTGAATCATCCTGGATGGTGTGATGCAATGCTTGATGAAATACATGCCTTAGAGGAAAACCACACGTGGGAATTAGTGGATTTACCCGAGGGAAAGAAATCAGTGGGATGTAAATAGGTCTTCACAATTAAAGTTAATCCAGATGGATCTATAGCGAGACTTAAAACCAGACTTGTAGCTAAAGGGTATGCTCAAACATATGGAGTAGATTATTCAAACATATTCTCCCCGGTTGACAAACTCACATCTGTCAGTTTGTTCATTTTTATAGCTGCTTCCGAGAATTGGCCTTTACATCAATTAGATATCAAGAATACATTCCTTCATGGTGATCTTCAAGAAGAAGTGTATATGGAGCAACCATGTCACCCCCCGAGACTACCTCCGAGACGCGTACACGGGACCTAGGACTACAAGTGATCCTAAGCTAACCCTATTGGCATGATCATGAGCATACTAAAGATAATAAACTGCTGCGGAAGCTAAATCATAAATAAAAATGAAAGGATGGGGAATACTCATATACTATAACTGAGATATATGAAAACTGATGAGTTTAATACAAAGAAGATATTAACTCAATACTAAGTTGAATCTAACTATGTCTGAAATAAGCCTCTAAACTGACTAGAAATGTTGGGACATTCCCCAACTAGGTCTAACAAAACTGAAACTAAAGATTAAAAGCGATAAAGATAAACATGTCACTAGTCCTCGAAGAATGAGGACTCACCACTGATGTTGCTGAACTGAAGATCGGGAATCAATCTAAGCGTGATCTGAATGTTGAGAACCTGAACCTACATCACGAGAAGATGTAGCGCACGTATGCGTCAGTACTTGAGAAGTACTGAGAATGCAGGATAGAGTAAAGCTGAAATAACATATAACTAAACAAAGCAATAAACCAATGAAATAATCTAAACATGATATAGATACTGAAAATACTGAATACTAAGCTAACTGATGCAATGACCAAATTTATAACATGCTGAGACTGAATACTGACTGTACTGAAATATGGTCAATGCAATAGAGTCTGACTGAACTGTGGGAGCTACTAATAACCGACATAAAACCACATGAGCTAAATGTGGAGTCCGATGTATACGCCTCATCGAGAGGACCCAATATACCCTGCCAGAGGTATAGAGGCATGCTGGTGTGATCACTAAACTGATGTTGCCCACAGAGGGGACTTACACCTACGTGGCTCGTAGTTCTGGGACTATATGGGTACGCTGAACCCTAGTCCAACTCGATATTATGCTACTCCCAATGAATTAAGTGGTTAACTTGTTATGACTGAATTTCTATAAATACTGGATAGCTCAAAACTGAACATGCAAACTGATGCAACAATTAATCTGATAATGATGCGTTAATAACTGAGGCATGTATAACTGAATAACTGAGATATTTGACATAACATGTGTAATTCAAGAACTAAAGAAATACATAGCTAAGGTTCTGAAATTCATGCAATAAATTGAGAAATAAGATGATAATTTGATTTGGAACATGTTAATAACTAATTCATGATGATTTGCTGTAATTCTAGAAACCCTAGGTCTATTCATAAAAAGGGAATCAAGAAACTGACTGAATTCTAGGGACCTAATGGGCGAAAGGAACCCACTAGTGAAATCCCATATACCTGGTGACGAATTTCACAGAGAAATCCTTTGATTTCTGGGCTGGAACTGAAGAAAACTTGTTGTGTTCTTGAACTAGGGTTCTTGACCTTGTTCTCATCTCTTGCTTCTAATTTTCTAAGTTTTGATTAATGATTTTGACTAAGGTAAGTTCTAGTTATGTTTCTAGGCTTAAACTGACTAAAACCTCATGATTTTGGGTCTAAATGACGTACCTTAGGGGTTAAATGAAATAGGAAAAGACCAAAAGACCCATAACTTAATTGTGTCGGAGTGACCGACGGGTTGGACTAACGGGCCGTAGGTCAATCGACGGTCCGTCGATTGGATTCGTCGGTCGAGTCTGTCCGATAGGGCTTCACTAAAACGAGCATAAATTTTTACTCGAAGTTTGGATTTTAGCAAACTCGGTGGCATTGGAAAGAGAATTCGATTATTTATCATATCATAGGCATGGGACACATAATTTCTTTTGTGCTAAAAGTTATGACCATCTGAAGTTGACCCACTCAACTGACCCTAACCTACGGTCAGACCTACGGACCGTGCATCGAATAACGATCCGTGCTGGTCAACCGTCAATCGGGACTGAAGCTGGGCTTTAGGGGCATCGATCCACGGACACGAACCACGGTCCGTGACCTGACCTACGGACCGTGGGTCAACACTCAGTCGAATTTCTGGCTGAGTTCTGGGGGAGTTTGCTGACATGAACCACAGACTTGTAGGACGGACCGTGGGTTCTCCTACGGTCCGTGGATGGTGCCCGTGAGTGCCACCTGCAACACCAAAAATCTGCAATCTGGTCTATTTTCGGATACATGATGTTACATTATCTCCCCCTTGGGACCATTTGTCCTCGAATGAAGACTAAACTACATGAAATGGAGGGAGAGGGCTGCAATCCCTACCAATAAACACTGAGAACTGAATTTCTGACTGAACTGATTTCCAAGAACATGCAAATACATTGAAAATGAAAGTACAATCTGAAGGAACATGATTCTAAGATTGAATTTATGCATGAATGACTGGAAAACTGATGAGGAACTATGACCTCAAGCTGGAATGGAATCGGAAGGAAAGATGTGAGGATACTTGGACTTCACGGCTGCTTCTGCTTCCTAAGTAGCTCCCTCTACGAACTGAGTTCTCCACAAAAGCTTGACCAAAACGACTTCTCTGTTTCTCAACCTTCTAACCTGACGATCGAGAATCTCAACTGGTAAAGCCTCATAAGAAAGGCTATCTTTGACAGCCACAGTCTCTAATGGCACTACGGATGCTGGATCACCCACACACTTCTTCAAAAGTGATATGTGAAAGACTGGATGCACTGCTGCCAAATCTGCTGGCGACTCTAACTCATAAGCCACTCTACCAATTCTTTTCAAGATTCGGTAAGGGCCTACATATCTGGGACTGAGCTTCCCTTTCTTGCCAAATCTCATCACCTCTTTCATAGGTGACACTTTCAGGAAAACCCAATCATTAACTTGGAATTCTAGTTCCCTTCTTCTCACATCCGCATAAGATTTCTGGCGACTCTCGGCAGTCTTAAGTCTATCTCTAATGAGTTGCACTTTCTCCATAACATCAAGGACCGAATCTAGTCCTATCAAGGTTGCTTCACCTACTTCAAACCAACCAACTGGAGATCTACATCTACGCCCATACAATGCCTCATAAGGGGCAATCTGAATGCTGGAATGGTAACTATTGTATTAGGAAAACTTAATAAGAGAAAGGTGATCGTCCCAACTACCCTTGAAGTCGATCACACAAGCTCTCAACATGTCCTCTAAGGTCTGAATGGTATGCTCTGCCTGACCATCCGTCTGTGGATGAAATGTTGTGCTAAGGTTAACCTGAGTACCAAGACCCTTCTGAAATGACTTCCAGAAATGAAAGGTAAACTGAGGACCTCTATCTGAGATGATAGACAAAGGAACCCCAAGTAACCTCACAATCTCATTAATGTAAAGCTCGGCATAATCCTCCGCCGAATCTGTAGTCTTGACCGCCAAAAAGCGAAAAGACTAAGTAACCCTATCAACAATAACCCAAATGGAGTAATGCTGTCTGCGAGTACGAGGTAAACATGTGATGAAGTCCATGTTGATTACTTCCTACTTCCAAGTAGGAATGTCAATCTCTTGAGTCATACCTCCTGGTTTCTGATGTTCTACCTTGACTTGCTGGCAATTGGGGCACTTAGCCATAAAATCTGCTATATCTCTTTTCATACCATTCCACCAATAGACTTTCCGCAGATCACGGTACATCTTAGTAGCGCCTGGATGAGTAGAATATATGGAATTATGGGCTTTTCCGAGAATATGCTGTCTCAGTTCACCCATAGCAGGAACACACAATCTACCCTAATAGCGAAGTACACCATCTCCCCCTTGAGAGAAAACCTCCACTCTCAGATTGTGAACTGCACCCTTAAGCTCAAGCAAGATTGGATCACTGTCTTGCTTTTCCTTAACCTTTACTACCAAAGAAAATTCTGCCCCATTTTGAACCGTTACACCACCATCTGATATACTCATAAGGCGTACTCCTAGGCGAGCAAGTCTATGAACATCCCTTGCTAGCTCATTTCTTTCTTACTCAACATGTGCTACACTACCCATAGATAGTCTGCTAAGGGCATCTGCTACTACATTTTCCTTACCAGGATGGTAATGCACACTCATGTCATAATCTTTGAGGAACTCAAGCCACCTTCTCTAGCGAAGATTCAGCTCTTTCTGGGTGAATACATACTGGAGGCTCATATGGTCTGTGAACACATCTACATGAACACCATACAAGTAGTGTCTCCAAATATTGAGTGCAAACATCACTCCTGCAAGCTCGAGGTCATGAGTCGGATAATTCTTCTCATGCATCTTAAGTTGTCTGGAAGCATAAGCTATAACCTTACCTCACTGCATAAACACACAACCTAGGCCGATCCTGGATGCATCACAATAGATCACATAACCATCTGAACCCTCTGGTAGAGTCAAGACAGGAGCTGTAGTCAACCTAGTTTTCAGTTCTGCGAAGCTTTTCTCACAATCATCTGACCATTGAAACTTAACCTTTTTCTGAGTCAACCTAGTCAATGGTGAGGCTATGGATGAAAATCCTTCCATGAACCTTCTGTAATAACCTGCTAGACCGAAGAAACTTTTGATATTTGTAGCAGAGGTAAGTCTGAGATATTGTTTCACTGCCTCTATCTTCTGGGAATCCACCCGAATTCCTTCACTAGACACAATATGCCCAAGGAAGGCAACTGATTGTAACCAAAACTCGCACTTGTTAAATTTTGCAAATAACTGGTGATCTTTGAGAGTTTGCAGAACAACTCTCAAATGACTTAAATGTTCTTCCTCATTCCTAGAGTAAATGAGGATATCATCAATAAAGACGATAACGAACAAGTCTAAGTACTGCTTGAACACTATGTTCATCAAATCCATGAAAGCTGCATGAGCATTGGTTAGTCCAAATGACATAACTACAAATTCATAATGACCATACCGAGTTCAAAAGGCTGTCTTCGGGATGTTACTATCTCTGACTCTAAGTTGATGATAACCTGATCTGAGGTCTATCTTTGAGAAATGACTAGCACCCTGAAGTTGGTCAAACAAGTCATCAATCCTGGGGATGGGATACTTATTCTTGATTGTGACCCTGTTCAACTGCCTATAGTCAATGCACATTCTGAGAGAACCATATTTTTTCTGTACAAACAACACTGGTGCACCCCATGGCGAAATACTAGGTCTGATGAAGCCCTTATCTAGAAGGTCTTTCAACTGCTCTTTCAATTCCTTAAGCTCAACTGGAGCCATTTTGTAAGAAAGAATAGAGATAGGCTGGGTATCTGGAAGGAGATCAATTTCAAAGTCGATTTCCCTTTCGGGATAAACTCTGGGAAGATCATCTGGAAACATTTCTGGAAACTCATTAACCATAGGAACTGACTCAAGAGATGGGGTTTCGGAGCTTGAATCCTTAACCCGAACTAGATGATAGAGATAACCCTTAGAGATCATCTTTCTGGCATTAAGGTAAGAAATGAATCGACCCATAGGCGCCAAGCTACTACCTTTCCATTCTAGGATTGGTTCGTCTGGAAACTGAAAACGAACAATCCTAGTTCTACAATCAACTGAAGCATAACATCAATGTAACTAATCCATGCCTAGAATGATATCGAAGTCTACCATTTCTAACTCTACAAGATCTGCTGAGGTGACTTTCTGAGAGACTGTGACAGGACAATTTCTGTATACCCGTCTAGCTATAACTGGGTCACCAACTAGAGTAAAGACTAAGAAGGGTTCTGAGAGTGTTTTTGGACTAACATCTAAGATTACTGCTATAAAGGGAGTCATAAAAGATAAAGTAGCCCCTGAATCTTTCCACTGAGTGTACCATATATGAGCCACATCCTTAAGCTGGTAGGATTCCAACTCAACCGTACTATTACCAGTCACTTTCATCACACCAAAGATTTTCTTAACCTCATCAATGAAGTTCTGTGGGTCCTTACCAACTTGTGACCCTAAAACACAGGCAGATTCATCATAACAAAATCTCAAACTCTACCAGCTACTGATCCACCATTTCTATTAGTAGGAACTGGAATCTGCTGATTGTTCTGGTTGGTCATATCTGAGCCAAAAGTTGAATCGTATTCTGAAACTCTACATTCGAAACCTCATGGTCTGGGACTAGAGGAACTACATTAGCATTGCGTACATTAGCATTCCTTATGTAATCTCTACGAGAAGGCATGATCTTAAGCGCATAACGATGGATTATAAAAGAGATCATACCAACGCACGATAAGAATATCAAGAAAGTGAGTTTTCCTAAAACACTTCATGGCCTCCCTCTCATTAGATGTGGTGCACTTCACACCTATGAAAAATACTCTACTTAGTGCGGCTTTTCAGACATCCTAGGACTCTTAAACCTAGTGCTCTGATACCAAGTTTGTCACGCCCCGAGACTACCCCCGAGACGCGTACACGGGACCTAGGACCACAAGTGATCCCAAGCTAATCCTGCTGGCATGATCATGAGCATACTAAAGATAATAAACTGATGCGGAAGCTAAATCATAAATAAAAATGAAAAGATGGGGAATACCCATATACTATAACTGAGATATATGAAAACTGATGAGTTTAATACAAATAAGATATTAACTCAATACTAAGCTGAATCTAACTATGTCTGAAATAAACCTCTAAACTAACTAGAAATGTTGGGACATGCCCCAACTAGGTCNTCATCATATGTCTCAGATTAGCTATCTTATCTCTAGCTCAAGATATTAAATTGGGGGTGGGGTGGGGTTGGTAGCCCCAAATCTTTGTAAATGATCTTTTTTTCATAATCTTAGACTTTTTTTTGTCAAGCTAATCAGCATGCGGGTGAGTTCTTAATGTTTGCAACTATTAAAAAATCAATCTTTACGAAGGAATCTTAATACACAACAATCATACCATCATACTAAGATTTTAATATGAGAATTCATCATCCTTATCACAACTCTAAGTTTCATAACCCCAATTATGTTATTTAATTAGTTACTCATAACTATTTGCGAATAATAATAAAAGTAATTGAAATAACTAAAGAACATTAAGATGAAAAGAAATAAACTAAATATTTGATTAACACAGCTCACGCAAGAATATCTTGTTCATACCACAGTAATTTTCTATGAAAGCAGTAAATTAAAACTAAGAACAATTATAGAGTAGTTTGTAGCAAAGCATAATGAACGCTAAATATCATAATAGCAAAGCGTCATGTCTTGACTACATTTTAGTTTGGGACACTTCACTTTGAGTTTCTATTCATATTTTGGATCAAATCTTGTTGTTTTTAGCCTAAAATTAATTTAATCATATGTATTAGCACATCACAACAATTATACATAAAATATATGAATTTAATTTACATAAGTTTATACTCAAAACTTAGCTAAATTATGAATAAAATATAATGTTTAAATGCGTAAATACATCATATATAAAAAAATATCATGAAAATATAATTATCACATATTTTACTCACATGAAACATCATAAATTTTTTAAAAATAAATAGAAAAAGACAAATTTTAGTTAACTTTCTCAATTATTGCTAAATATCATTATTACCATGACACATAAAAAGAAATTCTTGACACTAATTGATTTAAAACTCTTATTGTGCATATTAGTAAAATTTAAAAGTTCTGCTCGTCTTTATTGATAAACAACAAATTTGAATTGCCAAAATTGAATAAATGAGGGTTTCAAGGGAACAACTTAATGTCCAAGAGTAGACTATAACACGCGATATATCCTCATTCGCTTTATTTTTTCAATTTAATTTTCAAGAGAATATCTTGGCGACTAAGACGAGGCATTTGAACCAATAAGGAAAACACGATTTTGCTTCTTCATTCAATCCAAGTATAGTGTGGATAACTCATCGGCCAAGGGGGATATAAACTCGACAAAGAGGATATCGATCTGAATTTAAGGACCATCAAGATATGCAGTTCTTCTTGGTTTAGCAAGGTTTGTTATCACTTTTTTGATTTCCTTGAACTTATGGTAGAATTAATTTCCTACGTTTCAGTCCTAGATTTTGATGATTTTATGTCTTATGGAGTTGTTTAATCCACAGCTTTGTATGAGTATATCTCAATTAGGGGTGACAATTTGTTGAAGTGTGTGACCATTTCATCTAAAAAAGCTTAAGCTGTTAGAGAGAAGCACACTTTTACTATTTAATGATATTCTCAACACGGCCCCTCACGTGCGGGTCTGATTTTTTTTTCATGGACTAAGACCAAGCACGTGGAAATTCTTTTTGATTTGGGTGGCGGTGAGATTCGATCTCAGGACCTCTGCCTGCTCTGATACCATGTTGAAGTATGTGACCATCTCATCTAAAAGCTTAAACTATTAGAGAGAAGCACACTTTTACTATTTAATAATATTCTCAACACAATTGGATAGATTGAATAAAATTTGGGCGGCTCATAATGGATCAAGACAACAAACGTTCAAGACCCAATCATATCTAAAAACTTTTGGGTCAAAACGGGTCAGATAATAGGTTATAAAATGGGTCAAGACCCAATTCAGTTTTTACTAAGTTTTAGTTATTTTATTTGTTCTTTTAAAATACTTTAGTACCTAATAAAATTATTTTTTCTTTATTATGACTATATATAACATATTAAATTTTAAAAAAATTAAAGGTATTTTGACAAGATTTCTCATGAGTCAATTTCAGTTACATATAAACTCAATATTTAATGGGTTGAAATGAGTTAAGCTAAATAGGTTAATTAGGCGGGTTGAATTTAATTTTGCCACCCCTAATCTCAATTTAGTTAAGTTTGATTTAAGTAAAACATAACGATAATTGAAAAAACTTTCGTTTTTATTCTATAATAATTATCCTATTGTAATTTTATCAAAGGAGGAGGTTACATAATAAATTTATTCTACATCTTATCACTGTTTCATATTAATTATTCTTTTATTTTTACTCTTATTAAGTAATTATTTTATTAATTAATTTGATTACTTCTGGTCAACTTTAAACTTCAAATATCATTAATTAAACTAATTTGGTCAAATAAATTCTTAACTAATATTTTGTAAGAGAGTACAAAATGCAATCTGGGCGAATAAAGAAGAACGAAGGGCGTAATTCAAAAATTCCGATGAAAGAAGGAAAAGATGCAGAGGACCATGCGCAACAAGGGGTATCAGAGAGTATAGTGAATAGTTTCAATCTTATTGACTTCATTGCTATGGTAATTTTCATATCTTCTGTTCATCTAATTATATCCCTATCTAGCATAATTTTTTAGCAGTCCAAGAAGAGATTTTTTTGACAATTTTATCTATATGAGGTTGTCGTTGTAATATTAACCAACAAGGGTTGTGGTGGAGTGGTAAGTATTCCTTCATCCTTAACCAAGAGGTCTTGGGTTTGAGCCCCCTTGGGTACGGAGTCACCTTTGTTAGGGAGAGATTTACCCCCAATGTGGGACTTCTCGGCGTGAATCCGAATTTAGTCGGGCTCCAATATGGGTACCCGACACCGGGTGGGAAACCAAAAAAAAAGGGTTAACTTCTTAGTAGATTGTGGTATGCCAAGGTACTTGAAAGGTAAATCATCATTAGTATCGCCTGATTGCTTACCTGGAATTCTGAATTAAGATAATTCATTGTTCGTTTTTCTACTTTCAGTCACTTGAAAAAAAAGAAGAGGGAAGTTGTAAGAGGGCGGCGAAACAGAACGAGAGATCTGAAGAATGTAGTGAAAGCCAAAAGGAAAAGGAAGGCTCTTTCGAGAAGGAACCACTTGAAAAACAACAACAACAACAACAAGGTATCAACGGAATTTAAGAAATTAATATTTCAAAATTGACTTATATTAATTCTTTCAAATTATTTTGATGTGGAGATGGAGATAAATCCTAAAATTCTAATTAATTTTATTCATGGTACATAATTAATTATTCATGATACGTAATTTATTTATTTAAACATATTACAATTTACCTATATACATTTAATTATTTTATTTTCACTTGGTTATATGTGATTTTTCAGGTGTCTTTTATCATACTTTAATGGAGGAAAACATTGATAATTTAACTAAAGGAATAATATCAAAGAGTACAAAGTTTAAACCCCTTTTTAACCTATGCGAGGTAATTATTTAATCATGACTTATGTTTATTTACTTAATTTAGGAAATGTTTAATTTGTTTTCAACTTTGGACTATTAATTTTGAGGGAAAAATTTTACTTTTTGCTAGCGTGAATTTTTTGTTGAGTTTGCTCATTGTATTCTACAATAAATATTTCTTTTTTCAATCATTTAACAAAACAAAGTGAATTTATAGATGGTAATACAAAACGGGACATTTGAAGAATATGATGGAAGTAAAACAACAAAGGACCAAGACGACTCTATCAAAAAATCTGATCACCACCAACAACAACAGGACATCACTGGTACTTCTAAAATTTTACATCTCACAATTGATACTTATGTTATTTATTTATTTTTGGATTCTAAATTTTAAATTAGTGGATACATAATACTACCATTCTCATTATACCATCTGAACCATGTAAAGAGAACACTCATTTTTTCTAGGATAGAAACTCCGCACCTAAATGACATAGGGTAAAGTTGTAGCCTAAGGTGCATACAAGAATTATATTCCAACTCGAATCTAATAAGTATTATACAATTAGTGTCCATCCTTGTGCAAGCACTGTAAAATGTATGGGCATACATATCGAAGAATGTAATGAAAAAACAACTTGAAGTACGAGTAGAGGGTGACAAGGGAGAGACTAATCCAGGCGTACACCGAATTGGATCAGGGAAACATCTCCTCAAAGGATGGTACGGAGGACAAACCTACATCAACAGAGTTCATAAGTAGTGAGCCCGAACAATTTTCAAGCATTAGCAGAACTAGGACCAAGTAAGGGTGAAACAGAGGATGGTACACGAAAATGAGTGAGTTTCAAGAATGTGTGGAGGAATCTGAACTCATGGAACTTCCCCAACAAGGAAGTAGATATACATGGAATGATAGGCATGAAGAAATTATGATAGACTGAAAGATTGACTAGACATTTGTTAATAGGAAATGGCTTGATATCATTGTAGCAAATTACTTGCCTGAAGGGATTAGTAATCACAACCCAATATGCATTTCAGTTGTAAACACTAGAAGGAGCAAATCGAAGTCCTTCAAGTTTTGCAACATGTTACAGAATCTGTATAATAATATAGATAGATAATAGAGCTGATTCTTAGGGATTAGAATATTTAGTTACCATAGTTAGCTTATTCTCTCCATGTATTTATACAATTGTTCTCTTTGAGTAATATACAAGTTATTCTCAATAAGTTATGATTTACATGGTATCAGAGCCAATGTCTGAGTTAGTATTTTTTCTTCGCCGGAAGTCACTGTGATTTCGCCGGAATCAACTATAGTTTCACCGAAAGTGATTGAAAGTTCTAAAATTTCTGTCACCACCCACTTAGGAAGAAGATACTTTCCACGATCTTAAACCCCTAGATCTCGATGGCTAGAAGTTATTCGTGTGAGCCTCACGTTTCATCAGTACCATTTCCAATGAGACTGCAGTAGTGGTGCTGCATCAAAAATTTATGCGTGCTGCATCAGAAATTCAATCTGCTTGTTGTTCTAATGTCGCAGTGACATTTCCAGCAGGGATTTGGTGGTTGTTTGTTCGGCAGACCACGATTTGAGAGAGTTTCCCATTTCTGACCAATAATCTGGTCGTCTCTCTGTGTCGGGCAACATCTGCATCATCAGGTTTTGTTCTTCAATTAACACTTTTACTTGGATCTTTATTTGATGAATTCCTGATTTATCAGGAGTTATTTTTGTGTCTCTGATTAGTTGGATAGCTAGCCCTGAGTGGAATTAGTGTGGGGAAGAAACAATTACTTTGTTTATTGTTCCAAAATAGGTTATTGTCTATCTTGGGTATTGTCTGATTTTAGGATATAATCTGGTTAGATTTGTTGGGAAAATGACCGACTATAATCAGAGAATTCAAAGGTCTAAAGTTGTTGGTGCTTGTAGTCCATTATCTGACAAAATGGTCTTAATTTCAGTGGAGGAGTTTGCTAAATTCTCTCAATACCAGAAAATCTCGAAGGAATCCACTTCAGTTAATTCCTTTGTTGAATCAAATAAAATATGTCTTATCACCTCTTCAAATAAATGGGTGATTGATTCAGGTGCCACAAATCACATGACAGACAATCCTAATATTTTTTCTTGCTTTCAAGCACACAAAGAATCCTCTCCGGTTACCGTTGCTGATGGATCAACTTGCAACAGTGTTGGATATGGGACGGTTAAACCAACCTCTTCTATTACTCTGTCATCTGTATTAAGTCTACCTAACTTGGCCTTTAATTTGATTTCTGTTAGCAAAGTTACCAGAGACCTTAATTGTTATATTTCGTTCTTTCTCGATCATTATTTGTTTCGTGATCTTAAGACGAATTAGGTTATTGGTAAAGGACATGTATTTGACGATCTCTACATACTTGATGAATGGGAGCCTCGATTTGTTGCCTGCTCTAGTGTTGTGTCTCCATTTGAAGCACATTATCGATTGAGACATCTTTCTCTACTTCTATTAAAGAAGATGTGTCCTCAATTCCAGAATATTTCTTCATTAGAATGTGAGTCATGTCGATTTGCAAAACATCATCGCAGCTCATTAAGTCCAAGGGCTAATAAGCGAGCTGAGTCACCTTTTGAGTTAGTTCATTCTGATGTTTGGGGACTGTGTCCTGCTGTTTCCAAAATTGGGCATAAGTACTTTGTTACTTTTGTGGATGATTTTTCTCGGATGACTTGGATTTATTTTATGAAGAGTCGCTCAGAAGTATTTACTCAACTTTGTGCCTTCTGTGCTGAAGTCAAGACACAATTCAATGCTTCAGTACGTATTCTGAGGAGTGACAATGCTAAAGAATATATGTCAGAATTATTTCAGTCGTATATGAGACAACATGGTATTCTCCATCAGTCTTCATGCGTCGATGCACCTGCTCAAAATTGAGTTGCTGAGAGGAAGAATAGACACTTACTTGAGACAGCTCGAACACTTTTGTTCCAAATGAAGGTTCCTAAACAATTTTGGGCAGATGCGGTCTCTACAACTTGTTTTCTGATTAATCGCATGCCATCTAGTGTGCTTGCTGGTAATGTGCCCTACAATGTTATGTTTTCAAACAAGTCTCTATTTTTGGTGGAACCTAAGATATTTGGAAGCACATGCTATGTTCGAGATGTTTGACCATCTATTACCAAATTGGATCCCAAGGCATTGAAGTGTGTGTTTATGGGCTATTCTCACCTCCAAAAGGGGTATCGGTGTTATTCTATCGAACTTGGCAAATATTTTGTGTCAATAGATGTGGTATTTTCAGAGACTACACCATTCTTCTATGCACCTCTGATATCTACAAGTCAGGGGGAGGAAGATGAGTGGCTAGTCTATCAGGTCACCTGTGTTTTAACAAAAGAATCAGATGTTGTCCCTCCATCTCTTAGTTCTTCTATTGAGGACCAATCGACTATTGTTTCAGAAGCTCATTCTCCATCTGATGTGGCAAGACCGCCAATTGTTCAAGTTTATTTGAGGAGGCGAGAGGCTAATGATACATGTCCTGCACCAGTTCTTTTGTCATCAGATCCTCATTTTTCTGATCCTCCACAAGATATTGACCTCCCAATTGCTCTGCAGATAGGTATACGTAGTTGCAAATCCTCATATTCCATTAGTAATTTTGTTTCCTATGGCCACTTATCCTCTACGTCTAGATCTTTGATTGCTTCTCTAGACTCTGTTTCTGTACCCAAAACAGTGAAAAAGGCCTTAAATCATCCTGGGTGGTCTGATGCAATGCTTGATGAAATACATGCCTTAGAGGAAACCACACGTGGGAATTAGTGGATTTACCCAAGGGAAAGAAATTAGTGGGATGTAAAAGGGTCTTCACAATTAAAGTTAATCCAGATGGATCTATAGCGAGACTTAAAGCCAGACTTGTAGCTAAAGGGTATGCTCAAACATATGAAGTAGATTATTCAGACACATTCTCCCTGGTTGCCAAACTCACATCTGTCCATTTTTTCATTTTTATAGCTGCTTCCAAGAATTGGCCTTTACATCAGTTAGATATCAAGAATGCATTCCTTCAGGGTGATCTTCAAGAAGAAGTGTATATGGAGCAACCATGTCACCCCCCGATACTACCCCCGAGACGCGTACACGGGACCTAGGACCATAAGTGATCCCAAGCTAACCCTACTAGCATGATCATGAGCATACTAAAGATAATAAACTGATGCGGAAGCTAAATCATAAATAAAAATGAAAAGATGGGGAATACCCATATATACTATAACTGAGATATATGAAAACTGGTGAGTTTAATACAAAGAAGATATTAACTCAATACTAAGCTGAATCTAACTATGTCTGAAATAAGCCTCTAAACTGACTAGAAATGTTGGGACATTCCCCAACTAGGTCTAGCAAAACTGAAACTAAAGACTAAAAGAGATAAAGATAAACATGTCACTAGTCCTCGAAGAATGAGGACTCACCACTAATGCTGTTGAATTGAAGATCGGGAATTGATCTAAGCATGATCTGGATGCTGAGAACCTGAACCTACATCACGAGAAAATGTAGCGTACGTATGTGTCAGTACTTGAGAGGTACTGAGAATGCAGGATAGAGTAAAGCTGAAATAACATATAACTAAACAAAGCAATAAAACAATGAAATAATCTGAACATGATATAGATACTAAAAATACTGAATACTGAGCTAACTGATGCAATGACCAAATTTATAATATGCTGAGACTGAATACTGACTGTACTGAAATATGGTCAATGCAATAGAGTCTGACTGAACTGTAGGAGCTACTAATAACTGACATAAAACCACATGAGCTAAATGTGGAGTCTGATTTATACGCCCCATCGAGAGGACCCAATATACCCTGCCAGAGGTATAGAGGCATGCTGGCGTGATCACTAAACTGATGTTGGCCACAGAAGGGACTTACACCTACGTGGCTCGTAGTTCTGGGACTATATGGGTACGCTGAACCCTAATCCAACTCGGTATTATGCTACTCCCAATGAATTAAGTGGTTAACTGGTTATGACTGAATTTGTGTAAATACTGGATAACTCAAAACTGAACATGCAAACTGATGCAACAATGAATCTGATAATGATGCGTTAATAACTGAGGCATGTATAACTGAATAACTGAGATATCTGACCTAGCATGTGTAATTCAAGAACTAAAGAAATACATAGCTAGGGTTCTGAAATTCATGCAATAAACTGAGAAATAACATGATAATCTGATTTGGAACATGTTAATAACTAATTCATGATGATCTGCTGTAATTCTAGAAACCCTAGGTCTATTCATAATAAGGGAATCAAGAAACTGACTGAATTCTAGGGACCTAATGGGCAAAAGGAACCCACTAGTGAAATCCCATATACCTGGTGACGAATTTCACAGAGAAATCCTTTGATTTCTGGGCTGGAACAGAAGAAAACTTGTTGCGTTCTTGAACTAGGATTCTTGACCTTTTTCTCCTCTCTTGCTTCTGATATTCTAAGTTTTGATTAATGATTTTGACTAAGGTAAGTTCTAGTTATGTTTCTAGGCTTAAACTGACTAAAACCTCATGATTTAGGGTCTAAATGACGTACCTTAGGGGTTAAACGAAATAGAAAAAGACCAAAAGACCCCAAACTTAATTGATGTCGGAATGACCGACGGATTGGACTGACGGGCCGTAGGTCAATCGACGGTCCGTCGAGTCTGCACGACAGGGCTTCACAAAAATGAGCAGAAATTTTTACTTGAAGGTCGGATTGTGGCATTGGAAAGAGGATTCGATTATCTATCATATCATAGGCCATGAGACACATAATTCCTTTTGTGCTAAAAGTTATGACCATCTGAAGTTGACCCACTCAACAATTTTCATCTAACTGGCTGCTGACCCTAACCTACAGTGAGACCTACTGACCGTGCATCGAATAACGGTCCGTGCTAGTCAACTGTCAATCGGGACTGAAGCTGGGCTTTAGGGGCATCGATCCATGGACACGAACCACGGTCCTTGATCTGACCTACGAACCGTTGGTCTGGCCGTGGGTCAACACTTAGCCGAATTTTTGGCTGAGTTCTGGGGGAGTTTGCTGACATGAACCACGGACCTGCAGGACGGACCGTGGGTCCTCCTACGGTCCATGGATGGTTCCCGTGAGTGCCACCTGTAACACCAAAAATCTACAATCTAGTCTATTTTCGAATACATGGTGTTACATTATCTCCCCATTGGGACCATTCGTTCTCGAATGAAGACTAAACTACATGAAATGGAGGGAGATGGCTGTAATCCCTACCACTAAACACTGAGAACTGAATTTCTGACTGAACTGATTTCCAAGAACATGCAAATACACTGAATATGCAAGTAGAATATGAAGGAACATGATTCTAAGACTGAATTTATGCATGAATGACTGAAAAACTGATGAGGAACTATGACCTCAAGCTGGAATGGAATCGAAAGGAAAAGGGTGAGGATACTTGAACTTCATAGCTGCTTCTGCTTCCTAAGTAGCTCCCTCTACGAACTGAGTCCTCCACAAAACCTTGACCAAAGCGACTTCTTTGTTTCTCAACCTTCTAACCTGACGATCGAGAATCTCAACTGGTACATCATCATAAGAAAGGCTATTTTTTACAGCCACAGTCTCTAATGGCACTATGGATGCTGGATCACCCACACACTTCTTCAAAAGTGAAATGTGAAAGACTGGATGCACTGCTGCTAAATCTGCTGGCAACTCTAACTCATAAGCCACTCTACCAATCCTTTTCAAGATCTGGTAAGGGCCTACATAGCTGGGACTGAGCTTCTCTTTCTTGCCAAATCTCATCACCCTTTTCATAGGTGACACTTTCAGGAAAACCCAATCATCAACTTGGAATTCTAGTTCCCTTCTTCTCACATCTGCATAAGATTTCTGGCGACTCTGGGCAGTCTTAAGTCTATCTCTAATGAGTTGCACTTTATCCATAGCATCAAGGACTGAATCTGGTCCTATCGAGGCTGCTTTACCTACTTCAAACCAACCAACTGGAGATCTACATCTACGCCCATACAATGCCTCATAAGGGGCCATCTGAATGCTGGAGTGGTAACTATTCTTGTAGGAGAACTCAATAAGAGGAAGGTGATTGTCCCAACTACCCTTGAAGTCGATCACACAAGCTCTCAACATGTCCTCTAAGGTCTGAATGGTACGCTCTGCCTGACCATCCGTCCGTGGATGAAATGTTGTGCTAAGGTTAACCTGAGTACCAAGGCCCTTTTGAAATGACTTCCAGAAATGAAAGGTAAACTGAGGACCTCTATCTGAGATGATAGACAAAGGAACCCCATGTAACCTCACAATCTCATTAATGTAAAGCTTGGCGTAATCCTCCACCGAATCTGTAGTCTTAACCGCCAAAAAGCGAGAAGACTTAGTAACCTTATCAACAATAACCCAAATGGAGTCATGCTGTCTGTGAGTACGAGGTAAACATGTGATGAAGTTCATGTTGATCACTTCCTACTTCCAAGTAGGAATGTCGATCTCTTGAGTCATACCTCCTGGTTTCTGATGTTCTACCTTGACTTGCTGGCAATTGGGGCACTTAGCCATAAAATCTGCTATATCTCTTTTCATACCATTCCACCAATAGACTTCCCGCAGATCGCGGTACTTCTTAGTAGCGCTTGGATGAGTAAAATATCTGGAATTATGGGCTTCTGCGAGAATATGTTGTCTCAGTTCACCCACATCAGGAACACACAATCTACCCTGATAGCGAAGTACACCATCTCCCCCTTGAGAGAAAACCTCCACTCTCAGATTATGGACTGCACCCTTAAGCTCAAGCAATATTGGATAACTTTCTTGCTTTTCCTTAACCTTTACTACCAAAGAAGATTCTGCCCCATTTTGAACCGTTACACCACCATTTGATATGCTCATAAGGCGAACTCCTAGGCGAGCAAGTCTTTGAACATCCCTTGCTAGCTCATTTCTTTCTTCCTCAACATGTGCTACACTACCCATAAATAGTCTGCTAAGGGCATCTGCTACTACATTTTCCTTACCAGGATGGTAATGCACACTCATGTCATAATCTTTGAGGAACTCAAGTCACCTTCTCTGGCGAAGATTCAACTCTTTCTGGGTGAATACATACTGGAGGCTCATATGGTCTGTGAACACATCTACATGAACACCATACAAGTAGTGTCTCCAAATCTTGAGTGCAAACACCACTCCTGCAAGCTCTAGGTCATGAGTCGAATAATTCTTCTCATGCACCTTAAGCTGTCTGGAAGCATAAGCTATAACCTTACCTCACTGCAGAAACACACAACCTAGGCCGACCCTGGATGCATCACAATAGATCACATAACCATCTGAACCCTCTGGTAGAGTCAAGACAGGAGCTACAACCTAGTTTTCAGTTCTGCGAAGCTTTTCTCACAATCATCTGACCATTGAAACTTAACCTTTTTCTGAGTCAACCTAGTCAATGGTGAGGCTATGGATGAAAAATCCTTCCATGAACCTTCTGTAATAACTTGCTAGACCCAAGAAACTTCTGATATTTGTAGCAGAGGTAGGTCTGGGCCATTGTTTCACTGCCTCTATCTTCTGGGAATCCACTCGAATTCCTTCACTAGACACAATATGCCCAAGAAAGGCAACTGATTGTAACCAAAACTTGCACTTGTTAAATTTTGCAAATAACTGGCGATCTTTGAGAGTTTGCAGAACAACTCTCAAATGACTAGCATGTTCTTCCTCATTCCTAGAGTAAATGAGGATATCATTAATAAAGACGATAACGAATAAGTCTAAGTACTGCTTGAACACTCTGTTCATCAAATCCATGAAAGCTGCATGAGCATTGGTTAGTCCAAATGACATAACTACAAATTCATAATGACCATACCGAGTTCTAAAGGCTGTCTTCGGGATGTCACTATCTCTGACTCTAAGCTGATGATAACCTGATCTGAGGTCTATCTTTGTGAAATGAATAGCACCTTGAAGTTGGTCGAACAAGTCATCAATTCTGGGGATGGGATACTTATTCTTGATTGTGACCTTGTTCAAATTCCTATAGTCAATGCACATTCTGAGAGAACCATATTTCTTCTTTACGAACAACACTGGTGCACCCCATGACGAAATACTAGGTCTGATGAAGCCCTTATCTAGAAGGTCTTTCAACTGCTCTTTCAATTCCTTAAGCTCAGCTGGAGCCATTTTGTAAGGAGGAATAGAGATAGGCTGGGTATTTGGAAGGAGATCAATTCCAAAGTCGATTTCCCTTTCGGGAGGAACTCCGGGAAGATCATCTAGAAACACTTCTGGAAACTCATTAACCACAGGAACTGACTCAAGAGCTGGGGTTTCGGAGCTTGAATCCTTAACCCAAACTAGATGATAGAGATAACCTTAGAGATCCTCTTTCTGGCCTTAAGGTAAGAAATAAATCGACCCATAGGCGCTAAGCTACTACCCTTCTATTCTAGGATTGGTTCGTCTGGAAACTGAAAATGAACAATCCTAGTTCTACAATAAACTGAGGCATAAAAGAAAGGTAACCAATCCATGCCTAGAATGATATCGAAGTCTACCATTTCTAACTCTACAAGATCTGCTGAGGTGACTTTCTGAGAGACTGTGACAGGGCAATTTCTGTATACCCGTCTAGCTATAACTGGGTCACCAACTAGAGTAGAAACTGAGAAGGGTTATGAGAGAGTTTCCGAACTAACATCTAAGATTACTGCTATAAATAGAGTCATAAAAGATAAAGTAGCCCTTGAATCTTTCCACTGAGTGTACCATATATGAGCCACATCCTTAAGCTGGTAGGATTCCAACTCAACCGTACTATTACCAGTCACTTTCATCACACCAAAGATTTTCTTAACCTCATCAATGAAGTTCTGTGGGTCCTCACCAACTTGTGACCCTAAATCATTGGCGGATTCATCATAACAAAATCTTAAACTCTAGCAGCTACTGACCTACCATTTCTATTAGTAGGAATTGGAACCCGCTGATTGTTCTAGTTGGTCATATCTAAGCCAAAAGTTGAATCGCATTCCGAAACTCTACATTCGAAACCTCATGGTTTGGGACTAGAGGAACTGCGTTAGCATTGTGTGTATTAGCATTCCTTATGTAAACTCTACGAGAAGGCATGATCTTATGTGCGTAACGATGGATTATAAAGAAGATCAAACCAACATACGATAAGAATATCAACAAAGTGAGTTTTTCTAAAACACTTCATAGCCTCCCTCTCATTGGATGTGGTGCACTTCACACCCATGAAAAAGACTCTACTTAGTGCGGCTTTTCAGACATCCTAGGACTCTTAAATCTAGTGCTCTGATACCAAGTTTGTCACGCCCCGAGACTACTCCCGAGACGCGTACACGGGACCTAGGACCACAAGTGATCCCAAGCTAATCCTGCTGACATGATCATGAGCATACTAAAGATAATAAACTGATGAAGAATCTAAATCATAAATAAAAATGAAAAGATGGGGAATACCCATATACTATAAATGAGATATATGAAGACTGATGAGTTTAATATAAAGAAGATATTAACTCAATACTAAGCTGAATCTAACTATGTCTGAAATAAGCCTCTAAACTGACTAGAAATGTTGGGACATACCCCAACTAGGTCTAGCAAAACTGAAACTAAAGACTAAAAGCGATAAAGATAAACATGTCACTAGTCCTCGAAGAATGAGGACTCACCACTGATGCTGTTGAACTGAAAATCGGGAATCAATCTAAGCGTGATCTAGATGCTGAGAATCTGAACCTACATCACGAGAAGATGTAGCGCATGTATGCGACAGTACTTGAGAGGTACTCAGAATGTAGGTAAAGTAAAGCTGAAATAACATATAACTAAACAAAGCAATAAAACAATGAAATAATCTGAACATGATATAGATACTGAAAATACTGAATACTGAGCTAACTGATGCAATGACCAAATTTATAACATGCTGAGACTGAATACTGACTGTACTGAAATATGGTCAATGCAATAGAGTGTGACTGAACTGTGGGAGCTACTAATAATCGGCATAAAACCACATGAGCTAAATGTGGAGTCTGATGTATACGCCCCATCGAGAGGACCCAATATACCCTGCCAGAGGTATAGAGGCATGCTGACGTGATTACTAAATTGATGTTGCCCACAGAGAGGACTTACACCTACGTGGCTCGTAGTTCTGGGACTATATGGGTACGCTGAACCCTAGTCCAACTCGGTATTATGCTACTCCCAATGAATTGTGGTTAACTGGTTATGACTGAATTTGTGTAAATACTGGATAACTCAAAACTGAACATGCAAACTGATGCAACAATGAATTTGATAATGATGCATTAATAATTGAGACATGTATAACTGAATAACTGAGATATCTGACCTAGCATGTGTAACTCGAGAACTAAAGAAATACATAGTTAGGGTTCTGAAATTCATGCAATAAACTGAGAAATAACATAATAATCTGATTTGGAACATGTTAATAACTAATTCATGATTTTCTGATGTAATTCTAGAAACTCTAGGTCTATTCATGGTGACGAATTTCAGGGACCTAATGAGCGAAAGAACCCACTAGTGAAATCCCATATACATGGTGACGAATTTCACAGAGAAATCCTTTGATTTCTGGGCTGGAACTGAAGAAAACTTGTTGTGTTCTTGAACCAGGGTTCTTGACCTTTTTCTCCTTTCTTGCTTCTAATTTTCTAAGTTTTGATTAATGATTTTGACTAAGGTAAGTTCTAGTTATGTTTCTAGGCTTAAATTGACTAAAACCTCAGGATTTAAGGTCTAAATGACGTACCTTAGGGGTAAACGAAATAGGAAAAGACCAAAAGACGACTAACTTAATTGCTGTCGAATTGACCGACGGATTGGATTGACGGGCCATAGGTCAATCGACGGTCTGTCGATTGGAGTCGTCGGTCGAGTCTGCTCGACAAGGCTTCACTAAAATGAGCATAAATTTTTACTCAAAGGTTAGATTTTAGTAAACTCGATGGCATTGGAAAAAGGATTCGATTATCCATTATATCATAGGTCATGGGACAAATAATTCCTTTTGTGCTAAAAGTTATGACCATTTGAAGTTGACCCACTCAACAATTTTCATCTAATTGGCTGCTGACCCTAACCTACGGACCGTGCATTGAATGACGGTCCGTGTTGGTCAACCGTCAATCGGGACTGAAGCTGGGCTTTAGGGGCATCGATCCACGGACACGAACCATGGTCCATGACCTAACCTACGGACAGTAGGTCCGGCCGTGTATCAACATTTTGCCGAATTTCTGGCTGAGTTCTGGGGGAGTTTGCTGACACGATCCACGGACCTGCAAGACGGACCGTGGGTCCTCCTACGGTCCGTGGATGGTGCCCGTGAGTGCCACCTGCAACACCAGAAATCTGCAATCTGGTTCGGATACAGGGTGTTACAAACCACCTAGTTTTGTTGCTCAGGGGGAGTATGGAAAAGTCTGTCATTTGAAGAAGTCTTTGTATGGATTGAAACAAAGTCCTCGAGCTTGGGTTGGCAAGTTTAGTGAAGTAGTTCAAATTTTTGCGATTAAAATGAGCAAATGTGATCGCTCAGTATTTTACCGACAATCAACATCCGGCACTATCCTCCTTATTGTATATGTTGATGACATTGTCATCACAAAAAGTGATTATATGGGAATCTCTTCCCTCAAAACTTTCTTGCATACTAAGTTTCATACAAAGGACTTTGGTCCGTTGAAATACTTTTTGGAAGTAGAAGTAAACAGAAGCAACAAGGAAATTTTTCTGTCTCAGAGAAAGTATATTCTTGACCTACTTATAGATACCGAAAAGTTAGCAGCCAAACCCCGTAGTACTCCAATGGTTCCCAAAGTGCACCTTATGAAGGATGACGATGATCCTTTTGATGATCCATAGAGATATAGAAGGTTGGTTGGGAAGTTAAACTACCTTATTGTGACTCATCCGGATATTGCTTTTGCAGTAAGTGTTGTTAGCCAGTTCATGAGTGCACCTACGATCAAACATTGGAAAGCTTTGGAACAAATCCTATGTTACTTGAAAGGAGCTCCTGGACTTGGCATATTGTATAGTAATCACGATCATACTCGTATTGACTGTTTTGCAGATGCTGACTAGGCTGGATCCAAGATTGATAGAAGATCTACTACAGGCTATTGTGCTTTTGTTGGAGGCAACCTAGTATCATGGAGGAGTAAGAAGCAAGGTTTTGTATCTCGATCCAGTGTAGAATCTGAGTATAGAGCTATGTCACAGTCTACATGTGAGATTATGTGGATACATCATCTTCTATCTGAAATTGGGTTGAAGCATCATACCCCAGCAAAACTTTGGTGTGATAATCAAGCTGCTCTTCATATTGCCTTAAATCCAGTGTATCACGAAAGAACTAAACATATTGAGGTTGATTGTCATTTTATTCGTGAGAAGATTCAGGAGAACTTGATTTCCACTGGCTACGTGAAGACATGAGAACAACTAGCTGATTTGTTTACAAAAGCGTTGAATGGAACTCGAGTTGATTACCTTTGTAACAAGTTGGGCATGATCAATATCTATGTTCCAGCTTGAGGGGAGTGTTACATAATCTGTATAATAATATAGATAGATAATAGAGCTGATTCATAGGGATTAGAATATTTAGTTACCGTAGTAAGCTTATTCTCTCCATGTATTTATACCATTGTTCTCTTTGAGTAATATACAAGTTATTCTCAATAAGTTATGATTTACACAACACATGGGCACAACATCCACAAATTTTAGCACGAGTAGTAGAGGTGTGGAGTACAAAAGTGGATGGGCATCTGATGTATCAAATTGTACAAACTGAAGATGTTGAAGAAGCAACTCAAAGAATTGAAGCAACAATATTTTAAGAACATTGTTAATGAAGCCAAAGAGGATAGAGAGGTCCTTGAGAAGATCCAAAAGAACCTACAAAACAATCCTGGGAATAAAATATTACAAATGTAGGAAAATGAGAAGTATTAGCAATTTCGAAAGAGTTCGTATCCTGCAACAGAGGAGTAAGGAAATGTGGATACACTATAACAAAAATAACTTTTAGTGGCAATAAATACACATTAATAAAGAGTGCTAAAGTCTTTACCGGCATTAGTTAAGTGTCATTAGATCCAATGTCGCTAAAGTCTTTAAGGACATATACAAAGAGTGCTAATTGCTGCTAAAAATACATATTTAGCGGCAATTGCTAATTAATTGCCGTTAAAGCTCATTTTTAATGTAGTGATAAGACTAGGGGATGATAACACTAGATATTTCCACTCAGTAATAAAGCATAGGAAGCTGCACAAGCGATAACGTAGCTGCACGATGAAAATGTGAACCTGATCAAGACAATATTGCTAGAATAATAGTGGGATTCTACCAGAACATGCTAGGGCGAAAAACAGGCAACTTTTGTTACAGGAAGGTCATTAGTAGATAATGTGTTGATATGCCATGACCTTCTAAGGCATTACATGAGAAAAACATCCCCACAGTGTATGATGAAGATAAACCTCAGGATTGTGATATTGTGTCTTGAGAGTTTATTGAAGAGGCACTACAGGGTTATGGTTTCCCAATGACGTTCATATGATTAGTGATGTATGACCTCAACAAAATTTTCCATTAAGGTTAATGGATAAAATCATGGATATTTTTAGGGAAAGAGAGGACTAATGCAAGGGGATCCGATGTCACCACTGTTATTTGTGCTGATCATGGAGTATCTTTCTAGAGCATTACAGAACTTCAAGTTTCATCCTATGTGCCATAAAACAAAGCTAAACCATCTGATATTTCTGATGATTTGATGTTGTTTTGCAAAGGGGATCTCAAATCAATAGGAAGGATGATAGAAGTGCTAAAGCATTCAGCAAAGTGACATGTCTTGTGGCTAATTTGGAGAAATCCAATATATTTATGGCAGAGGTGGATGATACTTCAAAGGATCAAATACCGCAGCTAACTAGCTTTACAATCGGAAACTTGCCAATTAGATATCTGGGACTACCACTTTCTTCAAAGAAATACACAAAAGTCGAGTGTCGTGGATAAGATTACTAGTAGAATTACCAATGCATACTCCGAAACTTTGTCATATGCAAGGAGACTACAAATCATTAATGTTATTCTCTTCTCACTATATAATTTATAGAACAATGCATTCATCTTACCTCAAAGTATTTTGAAAGAGGTAGATAAGAAGTGTAGGGATTATTTGTGGGAAAGCCAAGAGAATAAACGAAAAATAGCGCTAGTGTCATGGGAGAAGATCTGTATGCCAAAGAAGAATGGAGGTCTGAACATTAAGAGCTCCAAACTGTGAAATATAGCCTCAATTGGAAAGTTGATATGACAACTGACTTGCAAGGCAAACTCACTAAGGATAAGACGGGTGCATGAAATCTATATGAAAGGTGAGCAAGATTTTTGGGCACATATACCATCCAAGGACAATAACTGGTATTGGAGAAATTAACTCCATCAAATCAACCATGCGAGAGTGGTATACTATTGATGCCTATAAGTTGTCTGTCGATGGATCATATAATGTGAGTTGTAGCTAAAATCAATTGCTTGGAAGACAACTGAGATTGCATGTAGCAGACTTAGTATGGAACTCACTCATGTTGCCTAAACATAGATTTATTTTTTGTCTAGCAAATCAAGGAAAGCTTAGAGGATGTGTAGGTTGCAAATACCAGTTGAAGATGATAAATGTTGCCTATGTGGAGCTAATAATGTGGAAACTCTAGTGCATCTATTCTCAGATTGTGCCTGAACGATGAAAGTTAAGACAGAACTTGAGAACTGGTCGCGTATTAGAGTACATAGAAGAGAGGTAACGCAATGCCTAGCATGGATAAAGAGACAAAACTGGAATCAATACAAAAAGAGCTAGCAATAGCTATATGGGGAGCTAGAATCTACCACCCTTGGAGAACAAGGAATTGGAAAATATTTAGAGGGACAAAGGTGAATACAGAGGATACAACTGCACAGATAAAGAAAGAGATTGTTGAAAGAGTAAATTACTTGAAAGACAATAGGGAAGCGAACGATGTAGAATCTTAGTTCAGAAAATTTGTAATTAGGCTTTCTTTGCTTGAGGCTTTGGGGTAGAGAGTACCCTTCCTAGAAGGTGACTCGTCATCCTAAAGTGCTCTCTAGGTTTAAATTTTTGGTTGTTAATGGTAATTCTTCATGATTTACCAAAGTGAACAATTATTACCTTCTCATATAGTTATGCATGATTTTCAGGTGATCTTTCAAATAATCCTGATCATGTTTTGAACTACAATGACGCCAATCCTGGCTCAAAGCTTTTGACAAGAGATGGAAATGATGGAAGCTATCGTGTCATGCAAGGAATACCCAGAAGTAAAATATTTCGTTCCATCAGCAACCTCTATAAGGTAATTCATATATACCTTATGTCTATTGTATTTTCCTACGTTCACATTAAGTATCGTTGAACAACATTATGCTCCTTCATTAGTTTTGATTCTTAGATATTTGACAAAACACAAGAAATTGATAAACTTATTTTTGATTATATCTCATAAAGTTCCTTGCATTTCCACAGTGTACTACCAGGCTTTCACCTGTTGAAAATGAATATATTTGGAATCTTCGGAGGGGAAACAATTTATGAGAAGTTTCCATTATGAATCACTTGACAAAAGAAGACTCACGTAACAAAAAGAATTTCAGTGGTAAGAGAAAATGCGGATAAAACCAAAAAGGCAAGGAAGTAAAGGTTGATACGACTTAATTCTTCCACCTCCAAGACTGTATTTTAATAATTTCTTTGAATGTTGAATTGTAATAGTTTATTTACAAATTTAAATTTAAGTCACCTTATAAACTTTGTCAATTGCTTCTTTAATTGTACGTTCTTCATTAGTTACCTTTTACAAAAAGTTTATTTTTCAAAATTCATATATAGTATGAGTACTCTAGAATTTTAAGTTTATAAATTTCTACATCGATCTCAAGTTATTACTACAATAATAAGAGAGTTCACCCTACTAGAAAGAAATGGTTTTCCCACTGTGAATCGATTGGATTTACTAAAATAAGTTATAGGTCTTCTTTTCTGCGTTAGAGCAGCTCCTACCTATGTCCGTGTTGCATCAGTTTCTACTATAAACTTTTGAGTACAATCAGATAGGACCAATAGAGGTCTTATACAAAACACTAGACGATTTTTTCCCTTTTGTTCTAAACTGTTAATTTCGATGGACAGAGTTACTTGATACTTGTTACTGGTGGGAGGTGATAAGTATCCCGTAGAATCAAATTGTAACTTCCAATCTAGTAGTGAGTTGGCCTTGAATGTTAAGGCGCTAAAATAGGAATTCTTTTATGGATCTTCGACTAGAAATTAATAAATTCTCTTAGTGGTATATTTAGTTATTTACTAGATAAAATTGTTCGAGATCTAGTGATCGATTTTTTAAAATTTTATATAAAACTAGAAGAACAATAATAAACTCAAAGCTAATAAAGGAGATTCACAACTTGAATGATCTTATATATAAAGTATATATACAGAATAAAATTATGAAAACTCCTTAGAAATCTAGATTAGCCTTGGTTTGACCCTAAATTTATGACTTAGGATAATAATTTAAAGAAAAGTGATTTTTCTGATACAAACGAAAGAAAAGTGACCTTTTGGTTTAAATAACAAAAAATATATTACTTTTCGGATACAAAAGAAAAGAATGAATTTGTTCACATTTCAATAGTCGAGTGGGTGGAGGATAGAGGTGTTGGGGGCACACTGACAAGGATGTGCCTCTTTCCTACTATACAGGAATCCTTGGGATGCCGGGGCTGGCTGGTTTTTATGAGGTTTTCTCCCCTAAGAAGGGAGAAACCGTCTTTGTTTCAGCTTCTTCCGGAGCAGCTACCTAATCCTTATGTTTTATGATTTTTTAAAAGGATTGGACATGGTCGAGTCTTGACTAGACCTCATTGACATAAAAAGAAAAAAATGTTCGAGCTTGGTCACTGTGACCCCTTTTGTGAGGAGGCTCCCATTCCCCCGAAGTTATGAACTATAGATTAATATAAATTAACTAAAGCAAGATTAAAAAAAGACCTCAAAACTTTTGTCATATGAAGTCCGAAATGATAAAATTGATTGCATTGAAAAAGTTCTCCAACATAAGATGGTCTAAGAAAATCAAATAGGAGAAAACTCATTTCCTCTTTCAGAATACAATTATTCACATTTAAATTGTGTGTTAAATATATTAGGCATACATAAATATGCCCTTTAACTTGGCTTCAGCTAACACCAATGCCCTCAAACTTTGGATGTGCACAGACAGACGCTTAAACTTGTATAAGATTAAATAAGTAAACACACGCGTCCTGCGTGACATAATAAACATAGGACACCATGTAGGACACAAAATTGCCATGTAGGATGCCACATTAAGCTATTATGTCAATTTGTTCAATTTTATACAAGTTTAAGTGTTTACTTGTGCACATTCAAAGTTGGAGGTTATAGATGCTAGTTGAAGCCTAGTTGAAGGGTAAATTTATGTATTAAGCAAATATATTAATACCCAACTTTTCTTTATGTCAAAAGAGCGATTAGATTGAAAAAATTGTGTCACGATCCGATTTCTCGAGTCATGATGACACCTACTATAACCCACCAGTAGGTAAGCCGACCAATAACCCAGAACAATAAGTAATGAGTGTAAGGGTAGAAACAAAATAAAAGCGACAATTGAATAACAAAAATAGAAGAACAGGCGTAAGCAAACCAATATATATAAATGGATCCCTCCCAAAACCAGAAAGTCACAAGTACAGAGCTTTGAAAATAAAAGAATACAACCCCCAAAAGTGGATCCAAAATACAAGGCTTGTCTCAGAATACAAAAGACTAGCCAACTAAATACAGATAGAGACAGGTAAGTCCAGGATGCCATGTGCTCACCCTCACCACTGAATTGAAGCTGCAACATACTCGAATCTCAACGCTGGTAACTGGTGCTCAGACTTGCATCACGAAACAGGTGCAAAGTGTAGCATGAGTATCAAAATAACAGGTACTCAACATGCATCATAACACAACTGAGCAAGAAAAGTAAAAATAATATGACATGATAGAATAAAACACAAATAGAGGTCAAACAAGTAGAATTTTAAAGAGATGCACATAAGTATACTAAGAATATCAATGAAACAAATACAACTAACTAAACCTAGATGGGCCCTTAAACCAAGAAGGTGCATTCATGCGTAATTTTAAGTAAAAATCCAAACAGACCCCAAAAGCCCGATGGGTACGCCGAAAGGCTAACACTACTAAGAGTAGAACCCGCTGAGTCTAAAGTCGTAGAAAGCATAGCTCGGACCCCGAACCATGGATAGCCTCTCAAGTAACCAATATGAGTCGCCCATAGATAAAGATTGCGTAGCTCGGACCTCGAACTGAGGATAGCCTTCAAAAGGGACAATAAACTCATCCAATGCAGGGAGTGCGTAGCCTAGACATCACACCACCAGATAGGCGCCCAAAGTAAACAATTAAATCTAGCCTATACGTATCAACTCCATAGAGGATAAAAGAGCCTGAATCATGGACTACAGTTGTAGATCAGATGCTCAGACCTCGAATGTATGACTGTAATAGTCGTCGAAAGATCCCAAATCAAATCATCATGATCACAGAACCAGCATGGAACGACATCCAGTCTCAGGAAATCAGTACAATACTCCAAATTGAACCAACTTTAGTCCCCAAGTTACCGATCAAAGCCCAATATCTCAAATGTAAACCACAGGGCCGTAAAAAGGGGGCGGTGGATAGAAGGTCATCAGGGCTGAGTCAATGCCTAATGTATAGCTCATTTTAACAGATCCAAGTCATCTATACTAGTCTAAAGAGAGTTCAGTTGTCCGAAACATTATCGGAGCATACTAATGCCAAATGGCTCCAAATAATGCAAGTCTATGAAAAACACTAGTCTAAGCCTAGACTAGGGTCAAACATGCTCGAATGAATCAATAACATCAACCAAGGCATACCACAAGATACACATGATCATGAATCACAATCGACATACTTGTAAATCCCGAAAATAACTTGACAAAAGCCTTAAACATGTATTCTAGTTTATTTAATATGATCAACCAGTTACCCACACCAAATTCACACAAATCAACATGTTTTCACATAATGAAGCTTAAGCTAAGGAACGGGAAGTCATAGCCTACCTTTAGGCTAACCGTGTGCGCTCTAAATCATAATTTTTAAGTTTTTCCCTTTTGAACAGTCACTAAATGCTACCACACTATCAAAAGTAGAATCAAAACATTAGTACAATCATTTAGACACCAAATTCACATAAATATGAGATAGACCCAAATTGGAGTCAAATTGGGAAATGTGGGACCCGCATCGGAAATTATGGAATTGACTCCGTCAAAAGGACCTTATTAGCTTTCAGAACTTATGTCCCAAAACAGAACACAATTTAGGGCTCGAAACATCCCGAAATTAGAACATGCTAAATAATCACCATTAAAGACACAATTCAAGAGAGAGGCCGGAAATTACTTCTTCTCGACACTCCACGAACTTCCCTGGTGACTCCAATACGTAGCAAAATCAAAACCCAAACCAACGCAACTGAAATTTCCTTAATCAAAGCATCCAGCTCAAAAACTTGAATTTAGAAAATGAGAATTGAAGCTGAAATTTGGCCATTAAATATCAGTCATCTCGTCACTAAAAGCCTAAATATCGTCGCTAAAAGTCTGCACCAGCAACACCATATTTTGCTATTTTTCAAAGTCTCCGAATAGACCCTTGAGATTCATTTATGACCCTATAAAAATAAACCAGATATGCTACCTCACTAAATTAGACATTCCGAATTCAACAGAACTTTTGAATCTTTCACTTGAGATNAGAGAGGCCGAAAATTACTTCTTCTCGACACTCCTCGAACTTCCTTGGTGACTCCAATACGTAGCAAAATCAAAACCCAAACCAACGCAACTAAAATTTCCTTAATCAAAGCATCCAAGCTCAAAAACTTGAATTTAGAAAATGAGAATTGAAGTTGAAATTTGGCCATTAAATATCAGTCATCTCGTCACTAAAAGTGATTTCTAGTCGCTAAAAGCCTAAATATCGTCGCTAAAAGTCTGCACCAGCAACACCATATTTTGCTATTTTTCAAAGTCTCCGAATAGACCCTTGAGATTCATTTATGACCCTATAAAAATAAACCAGATATGCTACCTCACTAAATTAGACATTCCGAATTCAACAGAACTTTTGAATCTTTCACTTGAGATCGTCTCACCAAAAGGTTAGTCCCGCACGCAAGCTCCACATTAAGCCAAATTCCACAATAGGGCTCGAAATGAGACCAGAACCCTCTGGATCCGCACAAAAGTCCATTCTAGACCAAAATTGACATTCCAAAGCTAACTGCATTGATAGAATTCTCATTTGAGCACGGTTACCAAGAATGTCGACCAAGTTCAAACTTGGTCAAAACTTCAAAGCTAAACTGCCTAACAACTCAAACTCGCACCGAAAACCTCAGGATCCAAATTAATTTTGCCACTAGCCCAAACTATTCCTTTCGGAGCTAATGGAACCAACAAATATCTCATTCGGCACCTGAAACCCTGAATATTGACTAAAATCAACTCTTTTACTTAAGAAACTTGCAAAAAGAGGAAAACTTGCACCAAACTCAAACGAATGACCTGGCGACCGAACTGTTAGTCCCAACAAGTCATAACTTGCGGTCACTACAAGAAAGCTCTAAACGCTGAAAAAATAGAAAAGGAGGAAATGACCGGAGGGTCATTACATATTATCATTCTAACCAAGTTCCGATAATCCATTTTTCGGAGTAAGAATTTTTTTTGAAAAATACTAATTTATTTTTTAAAAGTACACAATCAATCTAAAATGTTTTACAAAAATGATGTGTCAAATGCAGGAAAAAAGGATGATTTTAATAACTTTCTTAATCCTAAATATCATAGAAAATGATCAAAATGGTCCTTCATGTATGACTAATGCCTTATTTTGGTCCCTTATATATTTCACTTGATTGAAATGACCCTTAGTGTATAGCAAGTGTGTTCATTTTGGTCTTTAATAGATTTCACTTGATTGAAATGGTCCTTAATGTATAACAAAGATGTTTATTTTGGTCCGTATTATATTTTAACTGATTTAAATAGTCGTTAATGTATAACAGAAGGTGTTCATTTTGGTCCTTATTATATTTCAGTTGATTTAAAAAGTCGTTAATGTATAACAGAAGGTGTTCATTTTTGTCCTTTATTCTAAATTTAATAGATTTATAAAAAAAAAAAGAGTGTTAAATTTAACTATGGACCCCACGTGGCTGATAAAATTCATCATTGTTGTCTTGTTTGTTAACTCTAAAGAAAAACCCCACGAAATCTAACATCATTATCTCTACTTTTTCTATCAAAATTAACATTTTCTCTTGCCAAAAGCAGAAACGGGTATTAGGTCAGTGGGATAATATTTTAGGAAAAAGAAAATAGTAAATTTTTTTGGAGAAAATAGAGAAAATGATGTTAGATTTTATGGAGTTCTTTCTTTGGAGCTAACAAAGAAGGCAATAATGGTAAATTTTGTTAGCCACTTAAGGTCAATAGTTAAATTTAACATTTTCTTTTATAAATATGTTAGGTTTAGGGTAAATGACCAAACTGAACACCTTTTGTTATACATTAAGGACCATTTAAATCAATTTAAGTGTATTAAAGACCGGAATGATCAGCTTCATTAAACAGTAAGGATCATTTAAATCAACTAAAATATATTAAGATCAACACAAAGCATTACCCATACATTTAGGACCATTTCAATCATTGTTTCTTCTCTTAAATATCACTATTACCACAACAAAACATAAACTTGGATTGTTGAAACGAATATGTGTAGTTTTCAAGGGTAGTAGCGGAGATACCTATATATATTATTGTTAGGGTTTTGCCCTGATTTTCTTTTCTTATTTGAAGTTTATTTTTTCCTTAAAGAAAAGTCAAAGTATTACCATAAATGCTTGAACTTTTTCTGAAAGGAAAATATAATTTTCTTCCATATTTGGTTTATTCTTTCCTTAGAGGAAATGTTTGGAGATCTATAAATTGAAGATCCCTATTCTCATAGCATAACACAATAGCATCCACAATGTAGTCATTTAATAGTTTTGTTTATGGGGAGATTTTCTCCTAAACATATTTATGTTTTTCAATATTAGTTTTATAATATGTAGGTCTCTTGACCAAACTGTATTAATAACATGTTTTTAGTATGCTTTTATTGTCGTCTAATTTATCAGCATATGATTTGCAATTGTAAGTTTCCGTATGACGCCCTAATCACCTTCATAACCCAACAAGTGGTATCAGAGCACATGATTCAAAGATCCTATGGTTCAATGACCCAGGGTCTTCGAGGTTGAAGACAGGTTCAAGGTGGTTTCAAATCAATTTGCAACCAATTTGCTGATAAAGAAGATTTTTGTCTAGCTACATGTGGCGAGAGATTAAACCATATTTTCAACGTTTTTGTTGCTGCATCTTTGAAAATAAAAATAAAATATTTTAAAACCATTTTTAACCCATATATTTTAAACTTTATTTTTAACCATGACAAGCAGCAGTGATGAAGACTATGTGAAGAACGAAAATTATCATGCATGTGAAGAAGGTGGATCAAGTTTTGTCAAGAAAATCCAGTCAAAAGGGGAGATTTGTTAGGGTTTTGCCCTGATTTTCTTTTCTTATTTGAAGTTTATTTTTTCCTTAAAGAAAAGTCAAAGTATTACTGTAACGACCCTTTCGAAAGGATACTACCACCTAAGCAAGAAAACTACTTAAATACTTGCGACAATTAAAAGAGATTTACTATGGCCATATTGATTGTAGTTTAATAGAGGGATTAGGTTCATAAAGGGAAAAAAATTAGATAAGGATGTGCATCTTGTACATTTAAATATTTATGTGATGTTAAAATTGATATGGCACGGAGTTTCAACTTATGACGGAAAAACCCTCCCAAAAATAATTTAAGCAAATAACCGATGAGCTTTTCATGCATATATTATCTTCACACTTAAGGATGAAATAATATGAATATTACACATTTCGAAGTACCGAAATCAGCCCGTTCATGCTTCACACGAATATTCAAAACAAATAGTAAATTTAGTATATTGCAATACTTGGGCTTACACACCCCAAAAGAACAAAACATATAGCCATACTTAATTTACAACCCATGGTGACATGATCACATTAGTCATCGAAATTTCATGTAAATATACAACAAAAAGATCATGTACAAGTCCCAAGGTTTATACAAAATATAGATGCCTAAATGCAAATGTGATCTTCCTTAAGGCTCTCAAAAATTCCATCTCCAATGGCCCGCTTCCTGCATCCACTCGATCATTCCCCTACGATAGAAACAACTATCGCTAAGCATATAGCTTAGTGGTGCAAAACTATAGTTTCGGAGCCATCCGATTCACAAAACAAACTTTCTCAAGTCATGGGCAACATAATTGAACATAATTAATAAATCAAGTAAACAATATATAAAGAGTATCAAGTTCGATCTTTAAAGACCCAAATGTCAAGAACGTTCATAACATCATTTTCCAAGAGACTCAACAACAAGGCTCGCCCAATATGTACATCATGTCTTCACACCAAGCACAAACAAGTATCAAGAAGGGTCGACGCCCTATATCAAGAAGGGTCAAAGCCCAATAATCAAGAGAACCAAGAACCATATTAAAAATGGCTTTCTAATTCGTACTTAAAATGGACAACATCCATACTTAAGACGAACTAAAAATCCAAAGTCAAGATGGCAAATGATCCGAATCAAGAGGCATGCCAAGAGTGACAAAGTCACAGCCACAAGAAGGACAAGGTGCCAACAAGAGTGCTAGGTGATCAAACAATCCGTACAAGTGGACGAGTTACACAAGCATCTTTAACGTCTCAAAGGATACCAACACAACAATGCAAAGTGACAAGAGGTAACCAAGGTATCAAGATCCAAATTCAAATATACTAGAGGTTAAAAGAGTGCAAGTACAAGTTTATACACAAACCTCGGTGCTTTAGCAAGGAAACAGTCCAACCAATGTATCAAGGTCCTCAACTTGGTCACGAGTATATACAACCTTTAAAATACAATTAAACAACTTCTTTAATCCCTAGAAGCTCAATAATATTGATTTAAAATAGGATCATCATCACAAGTAAAATTAGCCTGCACAAACACAACAATGCTCCCAAGACAGTGATTCTGGCCAGCCTAGTACCTCGTGTCGCAACTTAGATTTGAAATGGAAAACAGCAAAACTAGACTTTATAACCTTCATGAAATATGTAGATACATCTCTTAGGGTTGCAAACAAACAAGAATCACCGAAAAATGTATTGTGTACAACAAGATATAGTCAAAACACTAACAGCTGTTCATACAGAATTTCAAATTCCAGAATCTGGACAAAACTTGTCCTATGTTGCGTCCCATATTTCGAATCCATAACAGCTGAATCAGAGTTTGACATAAACATAAGAGTTGTAGTTCTACGAATTATCTTTCCAAATCATATTTACTCACTGTAAACTAATTTCTAGAAGGAGAGATATGCATAAAACACCAAACACTACCCAGCTGAGAAACAGATTTCGTCACTTACCAAAAAGAAGTGTGTGTTCTTGAATTCCAGCCAAAAAGGGCCAAGTTTCTCTTGTGATTTTGAAGAACACTCTGTTTAGATATGTTTCTAAGGTTCTAAGGCTTGAGAAAAACAAAATTACTAAAGGAGGGGTGAAAATATAAAGTCAACAAGTGATGTTTATCCCTTGGGCAGCTGTCCTTCAAAGGTGCTGCCCAAAAATTTGTGTGCTGCCCAAAATGTATACATATATATCTATATGTATATCCCTTAACTTCCTTTTAAAGTTATACATAATTCTAATTAGGATATTACCTAAACACCCCATCACAAATCCTTAAATTACGATAAGAATTTATGCTAAGCAAGTTGGCAATTATCACAACACTTCAAGTTCCCAAAATGAGACTAAAACATATTCTAGTAATTAAGCAACGGTAAATCAACATGAGACTCTTGGTTAGTATTTAGGGGTGTTACAATTACCACAAATGCTTGAACTTTTTCTGAAAGGAAAATATAATTTTCTTCCATATTTGGTTTATTCTTTCCTTAGAGGAAATGTTTGGAGATCTATAAATTGAAGATCCCTATTCTCATAGTATAACACAATAGCATCCACAATGTAGTCGTTTAAGAGTTTTGTTTATGGGGAGATTTTCTCCTAAACATATTTATGTTTTTCAATATTAGTTTTATTATATGTAGGTCTCTTGACCAAACTATATTAATAATATGTTTTTAGTATGATTTTATTTGTCGTCTGATTTGCAATTGTAAGCTTCTGTATGACGCCCTAATCACCTTCATAACCCAACAATTATGATGTGGTTCAATCATTTTCCTTCGTTGAAAAGTTATAATGTATATATAAAATATTTTTTTTGTATAGCTATACATTGTTGAATTTTCTTAACAAGTGGTAAATATTAGATTCTTTTTTTTTACTTCTCATACTAGAATATCTAACTCAATTGCCGAAGAAAATAGCTCAACGGCCAAAAAGAGATAAACACGAGTGAAAATTGATTTAATATTGATTTCTTCATTTAATTCAATTTATCTTTTTCGTGTACAACTCAAAAACTTTAGAGCAAAACTAATTAGATACATTAGTCATTGTTATTTTTGTAAGAAAACTAATAAATACTACCTCTAGCACAATTTATTGGTCAACTTAATTTTTTTTAGTGAATTAATTTGTTCAAATTGAATATTGAACCACATTAAATTTGTGAGAACTATTTAAATTATTTGGTCAAAATCTATGAATTATAGATATGTACTTATTAAATTAGATAGTCCTGAATTTATTGCTCCTCATTAACTTTTTGAGAAATATTAGAGGAAAGGAGTCTACTAATGTGGATGTTAAGATGTAGAGAATATCAAGTAAAATTAGAATCTCTCACCTTGAAAAGTGGTCGTTGTAAAAATATAGTAATCCAATAAGGTTGGGATCGAAAACCACAAAACGTGCGGTGAGAGTACTTACAATTTTTGAATGAAATTCAATTTAATGACTATTATTTTAAATAAGAATTTATCATCTAAATTATACTACGATGTTTGTATCAGGAACTAAAAACAAACTAAGGTTATGGTTTCTAAATATCCTAGTTCAAATAGATAATTCACTATCAATTCATTCAGGTGTGTTCATTGTGAAAAACTGACAAATCTATTCGTTTGGCAAAGTCTCTCAATTAAATACAAAAGAATTTCACCCTAAGTACCTCCGACTCTTGGGTGCCAAATTAATTTATTCATTATCATATGTCTAAGTTTAGCTATCCTATCTCTAGCTCAAGCTATTAGTTGGTAGCCAAATCTTGTTAATGATCTTTTTTCCTTATCTTACTCCAGTGACAAGCAAGTTAAAATATAGGTGAGTTGTTAGTATTTGTGTTATGACCTGATTGATTATTTTTGGAAATTTGCGTAAAATTACTATTTTACCCATCTCGATATCGACCTCGAGCCATTTCTGATTCGGATTGCGTAATTGGTTTCAAGGTTTAAATTAAAAGTGGTGTGTTGTGGAAGTTCTTGAGTTTGAAAGATTTATGTGGTTAAAAAGTAGTTTTGGTGTCTATTGGAGTTTCAAGTCTCGAGATAGAATTCAGTCAATTCCATTAGTCTTAGAATGTGGAAATTGGTCTAAGATCAGTTTCAGATTCAGAGTCTTTTCATGGATTTGAGATCCTAAGTTGGAAACTGGTGAGATTTTAGCCTCTGAGTTGACTTTTGTTAACATTTGGGGTTCAGATGCTCGGATCAGATTTTTGACAGTTAAGGGATGATTTTAGGCCTAGAGGAGGTCTTGGTTGATTTTTTAGAAGTCTCGAGCGTAGTTTGACCTTTTAGGAATTATAAGTAGTTACTTATGACTTACACGAAATTCGTGTCAAGGACACCTCAGAGCCTTGTTTCGATCGATGATCTCATTATATCAGAAACGTTGAGTAGCATATTAGGTTTGTGTGTACAGTGTTTCGAACGAATCTCTAGAGCCCATTTGGACTTTTGAGATTTGACTAGTTTTTATGATACATGGTATGCCTCAGTGAGAGGTTGTTCGCTTTCGCGAGGTAAAGGTCGCGTTTGCGAGGGGTCGCCCCCCTTCCCCCCCTCCCTGGACCTTCGCATTCGCGAGTGCCTGACCACTTTCATGACCTTCATTTTAGCGAAGTTTGGGTCATGAAAGCGAGAGGTAACATTTTTTTGGAGTTTGCTTAAGCAAACCATGGGTCGCGATCGTGATGATCGCTAAAGCGACCCTAGGTTTGCGAAAGCGAGACCCGGGAGCCTTTTATCTTATTTTTTGGGGTTTTACCCCATTTTCTCCCGTTTTGAGGTTTGAAAAACCTTTGGAAGCAATTTTAAAAAGGATTTTCGTGCTAAATCTGTTGAATAAGTGTTTGTAACCCTTAATCTTCAATTCCCATTATCAATTGTGGTTTTTTCACATAAAAAAATAGGATTTTGATTGGCAAAGTGAAAGGTTTTCAAGAACTTGAGATTTCAAGTATAATAGAGATTTTGAGCTAGATTCTAATCCATTTTTTTAAAAATAGTTTTCACAAATGAGTTCCAAATGTCTTGGGTGATGTATTCAAGTAATGATTTTTTATTTCAAATTTCGTTTTTGGAATTGGGTTTTTGATTCGATTTGACCTATTTTTCGAAGTGCTTGATACGAGTGTTATTAGTTTCGAAATATAACAGCCTGAAAATTTCTAAGCGAAGGCCCGAACAATCCTTTATTTGCATGAAAAATCGTATCGGTAATTCTTAAATTGCTCATGTGTGAAAATGTCATTTTTTTAGTTTTGTAATGGATTTGTATATTAATCAAGGTCACACGAACCCCTAGCACAAAGTTGAGTTGAAAGCTTCCTTACCGATTGAGTTTTGCCATAAGATTCTACTTAAGACAACTTTAGACAATCATATCTCCCAGCACATAATGAATTAGGTGACCCATGACCTACCAAATTGAAGGTCTTTGAGTCCTCTTTCCAACCCAACCAAGTTTGACTTATTTGGAGTTTGAAGTAAAAAGTTATGGCGGTTTTACTAGAGACTACCATATCAGAGTTGCCTGAAATCATTTTCGATGACTTGTTTCTACAGCCCGTCAAAATTTCGATGACCCGTTTTGTCAAGTCGTCAAAAGCTTCAGAGACTGAATTTTGGGGTCTAATTCCTACGGGTCCATTTTACGAGTCGTAGGAACTTCTACGAGCCGCAGTTTTGACCCATAGAATGAACTTTTGAGCCCAAAAACCGTATAAAGTCTACAAATTGGATCTACGGTCCGTATAAACTTCAACGACTCGTAGATTGGATCCACCAAATGAAATTTTGAGCCTTAAAATTCAATATAAATTTCACAGATAAGATCTACGGTTTGTAGGACTAACCACGAATCATAGATGGACTTGTAGAAGGTTTTCATTAGTTTTTAATAAGGGTAGTTTAGTCTTTTGCCGCCCTTCTAAGCCTAAACCATGACTTTTTTTTTTACCTAATTAAGGGTCTAAACAGTGTTAAAATATTCTTTTACGTTCTTTAACACTTCAATGACTTAGAGCAAGGATTCAAGAGGAGAAAAACTAAGGTTTTCTAGTGTTCTTTGAATTTCATCGATTTTACCAAGAACTTTGTTCTTTCCAGGTATGCAAGGCTGTCATAGTGATGGATTGGGTTCGTCCTCACACCCTACATCTACTTTCTACCATTAAAGAATAATCTAGAGTTACATCCTAAGTTTTGTTTATTTTTGAGATGAGTTTCTTTGATGCGTTGTAAATTCTATTTCCTGATTATTGAGTTTTTCAATCTTGCATTTAGATTCTTGAGTTGATTATTCATGTCTATTTTTTTCAGCATGAACCCTACTGTTGAGTTATAATTAAGCATTGTTATTATTGAGAATCTTTTTTAACCAAACAATGGTCTTTTATTAATTTCCTGAGAACGCAAAGATGAGTTTTGAGAAGAGTTTTATACATGATTTGTAACACCCCGTATCCGAAAATAGAGATTTCAAATTTCTGGTGTTACAAGTGCTCTTACGGACACCATCCATGGACCGTAGATGGACTCACGGTCCGTCCTGCAGGACCGTGGTTCGTGACAGAAAACTTCCCCAGAACTCAGTCAGAAAATTTGGCTAAGTCCCGACTCACGGACAGACCCACGGTCCGTAGATCAGACCACGGTCCGTGGTCTGTGTCCGTGGATCGAGACTTCCCTTACCCAGCCTCTGACACAAACTACGGTCGACCAGCATGGACCGTCATTTGATCCACGATCCGTAGGTCTGACCGTAGATGAGGGTCAGCAGCCAGTTAGCTGAAAAATATTGATGGGTCAAATTCAGATGGTCATAACTCTTAGCAAAAAATGAATTATGTGTCCCATGACATATGGTTAGATAGATAATTGAATTATATTTCCAACGCCACCGAGTTTGCTAAATTCTGACCTCCGAGTAAAAAGTTATGCTCGTTTTAGTGAAGCCCTGTCGGGCAGACTCGACCTACGGACCCAATCGACAGACCGTCAATTGATTGACGGACCGTAGGTCCATTCCGTCAGTCACTTCGACAACAGTTAATTCAGGGGTCTTTTGGTCTTTTCCTATTTCATTTAACCCCTAAGATACGTCGTTTTGACCCTAAATCATGAGGTTTTAATCAGTTTAAGCCTAGAAACATAACTAGAACTTACCTTAGTCAAAATCATTAATCAAACTTAGAAAATTAGAAGCAAGAGAGGAGAAAAAGGTCAAGAACCCTAGTTTAAGAACGAAGTGAGGTTTCTTCAGTTCCAGCCCCAAAATCGAAAGATTTCTCCATGGAATTCGTCACCAGGTATGTGGAATTTCACTAGTGGGTTCCTTTCGCCCATTAGGTCCCTAGAATTCAGTCAGATTCTTGATTCCATGATTATGAACAGACCTAGAGTTTCTAGAATTTGAATAGATCATCATGAATTAATTATTTAAATGTTCCAAATTAGATTATCATGTTATTGCTCAGTTTATCGCATGAATTTCAGAACCCTAGCTATGTATTTCTTTAGTTCTTGAATTACATATGCTAGGTCAGATATTTCAGTATTCAGTTTTACATGCCTCAGTTTATGAATGCATCATTATCAGATTAATTGTTGCATTCTCAGTTTGCTTGTTCAGTTCGAGCTATCCAGTATTTACAGAAATTCAGTCAATACCAGTTAACTATTTAATTTATTGGGAGTAGCATAATACCGAGTTGGACTAGGGTTTCAGCTTACCCATATAGTCCAAGAACTACGAGCCACGTAGGTATAAGTCCCCTATGTGGGTAACATCAGTTTAGTGATCACGCCAGCATGCCTCTATACCTCTGGCAGAGTATATTGGGTCCTCTCGATGGGGCGTATACATCGGACTCTACATTTAGCTCATGTGATTTTATGTCGGTTATTAGTAGCTCCCACAGTTCAGTCAGACTCTATTGCATTGACCATATTTCAGTACAATCAGTATTCAGTCTCAGCATGTTATAAATTTGGTCATTGCATTCAGTTAGCTCAGTATTCAGTATTTTCAGTATCTATATCATGTTCAGATTATATCATTGCTTTATTGCTTTGTTCAGTTATATGTTATTTCAGCTTTACTCTATCCTGCATGCTCAGTACCTTTCAAGTACTGACGCATACGTGCACTACATCTTCTCGTGATGTAGGTTCAGGTTCTCAGCATCCAGATCACTCTTAGATCGATTTTTGATCTNGTATTGAGTTAATAACTTCTTTGTATTAAACTCTCAGATTTGATATATTCAGTTATAGTATATGGGTATTCCCCATCTTTTCAGATTTATTTATGAATTAGCTTCCGCATCAGTTTATTATCTTAGTATGCTCATGATCATGCCAGCAGGGTTAGCTTGGGATCACTTGTGGTCCTAGGTCCCGTGTCCGCGTCTCGGGGGTAGCTCGGGGCGTGACATGATTGAGAAAAAATATAAGGGAACTAAGTATTCCCAAACATATCATTTTTACATTGATAAAATAGAAACTTTGATTTCTAAAAAGAGCTTATGAGTTTAGAGATATTTCAGAATTGTTACCTCTTTTAAGAGGTTATTTTGAGTAATTACCTCAAAACAGAGAAAGAGTAGTTTTATACATTTGAGCATGAGTATATTATTGAGAGTAGTATTGAGCACTGATATGAGGATGAGTTCATATAACTCAAAATCCTCATAAACCATGTCTTCTAACATGGGTAAAGTATCATAATTTTTAGATGAATCCTTATTGCTTAGTGGATCCACTTAGTTGACAGGTTCTATACCTCGACACAATATAAGATAGTTCTGGCAGCGTGGGTGAGACATTGTATCATCAATAGCTCATAGTGATGGTTGTTGGTTAGAGAATTTTCCAAATATAGTTAAAGTGTATTCTTACTATATCACTTATTATGTTGAGTTTCAGAGAATGAGTAAGTACTTGTAAGGTTTTAAATAATTTAGTTTCTTTATTTTTTTACATTTAGCTTGAGTATATCTTTATCTATTATAGTCCTTTCTTTCAGTTGTTTTGCTTCGGCTATATTACATTCAATGTACTAATGGCATTCGACCTACATCTTTTTATGATACAGATACATGTGTTCATAATCATCAATAGGTGTTTCATTGAGATCACTTTGCACTTCATATAGCTTTTGGTGAGCCTTCTTGCATTCTAGAGGACTTCACATTTACTTTTAATTTAGTAGCTTTGAGATGTTATGGGTTTTGTCCCGGTTCCTATCTTACTATTAGAGGCTTCATAGATAGTTAGTTTTGAGGTGTCCTTAGAGTTCTTGTTAAACTGCTTTACAACTATAATGTTTATTACATTGAGTATTTTCAGACGTTCCAGTTGAGTATTGACTTAGAGCTTAAATGATCAAGTTTTGTGTTAAGCCGCATATTGCTTGAATAAGTCTTCCGCTAAGGAGTCAGCTAGGCCAAGGTTCACTTGGGGACCATTAATGGTTCTCAAGTGTCATCCACGTTCAAGGTGTAGGCTCAGGGCGTGACATGAAATCTCATTGTGATTACTTATTTGATTAGATTGTATGACTTTGGATATTGTTCATAAGGGAAAAGATCAAGTTTCAGAGTTAGTGTATTGATTAAGGAAAGTGAACCTCTAAACCTTGTTAAAATTTGTAGAAACTTGTACTTCCATTCATTGTGTGTGATGGGGAGTAATGAGAATGAGGTGATGGGTTAAATTGCTAATTTGATTAGCTTTATATATAGAAATATGGGGTTTAATGAAAAAGACAATGTGTAGTTAATGATGTATTGCATATTATGAATTGGATGTGAACATTGAATAGGTGATGATGAAATACTTTGATAGTATTATTGTGAAATTGAATTGCTTGAGTTTATCATCTCTTCAATATTGTGTTAATATGCTTATTTGCATTGATTCTGCACTGTGATGAGATGCGAAGTGATTAGGCTCAGGTCATTTCTGACGAGTGTTATTGATGCCCAGGTCATTGCCGATGAATTCTATTAATGTCGAGGTCATTACCGGTCAGTGCATGGACTATGGGTATTCCCCATGTATCCTAATACTTGTGATTGATGAACTTGATACTTATGATTGATGAACTTGATACTTGTGACAATTTAATATGATACTTGTGACAGATTAATATGATACTTGTGATTGTTGAACTATAATTGTTAGACTGTGGTTGTTGAGCCTGTGGGTTATATTGAAAACGGTTAGGTTGGGTTGATTTCTGTGCAGGTTGTAGTTGTGAAGGTTCGATTGGGATTAAATGAGTACTTGTATTCTAGGCTAGTTTTACCTTGTGTTTATTGAGTTGCTTGTTGAGTACCGTGTTGGTTGGTACTCATTCTTTGCTTCTATACTTGTGTAGGTTCCGAGCCCAGACACATGTGGCTTTTCTTCTTCGTCTATCTCTAAGACTTTTTTAGGATACATTGAGAGGTAGATACTTGTCATTCCATCGGGCCTTTTTTTCCTTATTTATGCTTTGTTCTATTCAAGAAATAAAGACATTGAGATTTGTATTTACATTTCAATTCTATTTTTATGCATTAGTAACTTGTACACATGACAACTAGTTTTGGGGGGTCCTTATGTATTTTTGGCTAAGTTTTTCGCACTTATGCTATTGATAGTTGACCTTCCGCATTTTCAATCGTATTTTTAGGTGTTAGGCTGACTTGTCTCAGTGGAATAAGACGAGTGTCATCACGTCTATTTTTGGATCGTGACAGTTTGCAACTATTAAAAATCATTGTTTATGAAAGAATCTTAATACACAACAATCACATTGTCATGCAAAGATGTTAATATGAAGAATTCATCATCCATTATTATCCCTACTATAATTTTCATAACCCCAATTATGAGATCTATCTACTCATAACTAGTTACGAATAATAAAAAAAAGTCATTGAAATAACTAAAGAACATTAAGATGAAAAAAACAACTAAATACTTGATTAATGCAACTCTTGCAAGAATATCTTGTTCATACTATAGTAATCTTCTATGAAAGTAGTAAACTACTACTAAGAACAATTATGAAGTAGTTTGTAGCAAGAATAATGAAAACTATTTTCTAATTGCAGCTCATAACCCTAAAATTTATTTATAAAATTTTCTTCGCATAATTTGGTTCACAGACAGTGCAGTGCGGGAGCCAACGCGAGGTGCGTGTCTCACCCATGTACCCCCTTCTTTAGGGGTGGCAGTGTCAATGATTGTAGTAAAAAAATTATAACAAGACTAGTAGGGCTTGAACGCACAACCACATGGGATTTTTGCAACCCCTTAACCAGTAAACTAAACTTTCAACTTGTTTCAAGAGGTGTCAATACTTGTATATATATTTATTAAACCAAAATTTGACTTCTATATACAATGTAATTTTCTAGCGAAGGGGTGTCGCTTGAAACCCCTTGACCAAGGGTGGGTCATCAATAAATCTTCAACATGTCTTGACTAAATTTCAGTCTAGGACCCGTTTGGTATAGGGTATTAATCAAATTAGTCCATGGATTAAAATTTAGTCCAACAAAAACACTGTTTGGTTACTTTATTTAACCTAATCCATGGATTAGTTATACCTCTTACAAGATCTTATTTTATCCCTAGAAAAGGGAGGGATAACTAATCCATGGTTTAACAATCCTTGGATAAGTGTCACGACCCGAGACTACCCCCGAGACGCGGACACGGGACCTAGGACCACAAGTGATCCCAAGCTAACCTTGTTGGCATGATCATGAGCATACTAAGGAAAATAAACTGATGCGGAAGCTAAATCATAAATAAATCTGAAAAGATGGGGAATACACATATAATGTAACTGAATATATCAAATCTGAGAGTTTAATACAAAAGAAATATCAAACTCAAGATACTAAGCTGAATCTAACTATGTCTGAATTAAGCCTCTAAACTGACTAGAAATGTTGGGACATGCCCCAACTAGATCTAGCAAAACTGAAACTAAAGACTAAAAGCGATAAAGAACATGTCACTAGTCCTCGAAGAATGAGGACTCACCACTGATGTTGCTGAACTGGAGATCGGGAACCGATCTAAGCGTGATCTGGATGCTGAGAACCTGAACCTACATCACGAGAAGATGTAGCGCACGTATGCGTCAGTACTTGAAAGGTACTGAGCATGCAGGATAGAGTAAAGCTGAAAGAACATATAACTGAACAAGCAATAAAGCAATGAAATAATCTGAACATGATATAGATACTGAATACTGAGCTAACTAAGTGCAATGACTAATTTATAACATACTGACTGAATACTGAATGAACTGTAAATGTGGTCAATGCAATAGAGTCTGACTGAACTGTGGGAGCTACTAATAACTGACATAAAACCACATGAGCTAAATGTGGAGTCCGATGTATACGCCCCATCGAGAGGACCCAATATACCCTGCCAGAGGTATAGAGGCATGCTGGCGTGATCACTAAACTGATGTTGCCCACAGAGGGGACTTACACCTACGTGGCTCGTAGTTCTGGGACTATATGGGTACGCTGAAACCCTAGTCCAACTCGGTATTATGCTACTCCCAATGAATTAAGTGGTTAACTAGTTATGACTGAATTTCTGTAAATACTGGATAGCTCGAAACTGAACATGCAAACTGAGAATGCAACAATTAATCTGATAATGATGCATTCATAAACTGAGGCATGTAAAACTGAATACTGAAATATCTGACCTAGCATGTGTAATTCAAGAACTAAAGAAATACATAGCTAGGGTTCTGAAATTCATGCGATAAACTGAGCAATAACATGATAATCTGATTTGGAACATTTAAATAACTAATTCATGATGATCTGTTGAAATTCTAGAAACCCTAGGTCTGTTCATAATCATGGAATCAAGAATCTGACTGAATTCTAGGGACCTAATGGGCGAAAGGAACCCACTAGTGAAATCCCATATACCTGGTGACGAATTCCATGGAGAAATCTTTCGATTTCGGGGCTGGAACTGATGGAACCTTGCTGCGTTCTTGAACTAGGGTTCTTGACCTTTTTCTCCTTTCTTGATTCTAATTCTTCTAAGTTTGATTAATGATTTGACTTAGGTAAGTTCTAATTATGTTTCTAGGGTTAAACTAATTAAAATCTCATGATTTACGGTCTAAACGACGTATCTTAGGGGTTAAATGAAATAGAAAAAGACCAAAAGACCCCTGAATTAACTGCTGTCGGAGTGACTGACGGTCCGTCAATCAATCGACGGTCCGTCGATTGGGTCCGTAGGTCGAGTCTGCTCGACAGGGCTTCACTAAAACGAACATAACTTTTTACTCGGAGGTCAAAATTTCGGTGGCGTTGGAAAGATAATTCAATTATCTATCTAACCATAGGTCATAGGACACATAATTCACTTTTTGCTAAAAGTTATGACCATCTGAAGTTGACCCATAAATATTTTTCATCTAACTAGCTGCTAACCTCATCTACGGTCAGACCTACGGACCGTGGATCGAATGACGGTCCGTGCTGGTCGACCGTAGTTTGTGTCAGAGGCTGGTAAGGGAAGTCTCGATCCACAGACACAGACCACGGACCGTGGTCTGATCTACGGACCGTGAGTCTGTCCGTGAGTCGGGACTTAGCCAAATTTTCTGACTGAGTTCTGGAGAAGTTTTCTGTCACGAACCACGGATCTGCAGGACGGACCGTGAGTCCATCTACGGTCCGTGGATGTTGTCCGTGAGTGCCACCTGTAACACCAGAAATCTGAAATCTCTATTTTCGGATACGAGGTGTTACAATAAGACCCCTAAATGACTAAACTATCCTCAAATATTTTTTCTTATTTATTGTTTTTGTAATTTAATGTTCTTTTTTTCATTTATATGAGAATATTTATATATATTCTTTTAAATTCTCCAAATTCGTTCCATGTAATTTGATGATTTTACAAACTAATATTTTTTTCTCCATGTTTGATTTGTTATATTAGGTTGATTTTTTTCGTTTTTTTAAATGTAGTTCGTCGATTGACCACTTGAACTATTTATTTATTTTTTCAAAAAATAACCTTCGTGTATTTGAACAATTTAAGTAGCCTTAAATCTATGTTAAGTTTAAGGTATATTTGACCAACAAAAAATTAGAAATATACTGTGCTATCAATGATGTCTATAGTGGCAAATCACACCTCAAAAATAATAATAATTTGTTTTTATTTTAGTATTTAACTTGACTAGTTAAATGAAATATAAAATCTCATAATAGCTCAAGGGTATAATAGGAAAGATATTTTTTCTATAGTTTTAAACCAACCATAAGATTAGGTGGGAAACAATGAATGAAACACTTGATAAAAACTAACCATGCATTACTAATCCATGCGTTAGTAATCCCTGCATTATGCATCTTTGTACCAAACGACCCCTGTGTTCCCGTTCACCTTTCGGCTCAAATCATGCTATTTTTAGCCTAATATTAATCTAATCATATATATATGAGCTCATCACAATAATTATACATAAAAATATGAATTTAATTTACGTGAATTTATACTCAGAACTTAAATAAATTATGAATAAAATACAATATATGGATGCCTAAATACATCCTATATTTTTAAAAAATCACAAAAATAGAATTATCGCATATTTTACTCACATGAAAGTTGAAACATCGTAAAATAAAAAATAAAAAATAACAGACAAAGTTTAATTAACTTTCTCAATTAGTGTTAAATATCACTACTATCATGACATATAAAAATAAAATTTTGACAATAATTGATTTAAAACCCTGTTTGTGCATATCATTGAAATTTAAAAGTCCTTTTCGTCTTTATTGATAAGTAGCAAATTAAAGTGTCAAAATTGAATACTTGAGGGTTTCAAGGGAACAACTCAGTGTCCAAGAGTAGACTATAAAACGTGAGATATCCTCATTCGCCTCATCATTTCAACATAATTTTTCAGGAGAACATCACGGCGCCCGAGACGAGACATTTGAACCAGTAAGGAAAACAAGATTTTGCTTCTTCATTCGATTCAAGTATTAATTGAATAACTCATTAACTATTAAGTAAACAATGTTTGTTCTCACTTTTTTTACTTCCTTTAATTTTATGGTAAAGTTATTTTTTTCCTATGTTTGATCTAAAATTTGATTGTTTTATGTCTTATGGAGTTGTTCAATTTATTCCACAACTTGTATGAGTATATCTCAATTGTAGGTGACAATTGGGCGGGTTGAGTGGATTTTTTTTTGGGGGNGGGGGGGGGGGGGGGGGGGGGGGGGGGTATAATGAATCTAGACAACAAACAGGTCAAGATCCAAATCAATCTAAATTTGCTTAGGTTAAAACGAGTTGAGTCAAAACGAATCAGGTAATTGATTACAAAACGGGTCAAGAGTCAAGCCAATTTTTACTAAGTTTTAATTTTTTTAATTTGTTCTTATAAAATATTTTAGTACCTAATATTTTTTTATTATTATGGTTATACATAACATATCAAATTAAAATTTAGTTTTTTTATAAATGATTTGACAATATTTCTCATGAGTCAATATTCGGTTACATATTCAATCAATTTGTAATGGGTTGAAATGGATTAAGCTAATAAATAAGCGACTTAAACGGATTGGATGGTTTAAGCAGGTTGGGTTTAGTTTTGCCACCCCTAATATCAATCTAGTTAAGCTTAAGTTAAGTAAAGCATAACGAAAATTGAAAAAAAACAATTCCCTTTTTATTCCATAGTGTTATCATATTGTAATTTTATCAAAAAAAGAGGGTACATAATAAATTTATTCTACACGTTATCATTATTTTGTATCAATTATTCTTTTAACTTTACTCTTATTAAGTAATTAGTTATTTTGATTAATTCAATTACTAGTGGTCGAATTTAAGCTTTCAAAATATCATTAATAAAATTAATTTGGTTAAATAAATGCTAAACTATTTTTTAAGGGAAGTGCAAAATGCAATCTGGACGAAAAAAGAAAAACAAAGGGCATAATTCAAAACTTCCGATCAAAGAAGGAGTAGATGCAGAGGACCATGCGCAACAAGGAGTACCAAATAGTATAGCGAATAGTTCCTATCTTATTGACTTCATTGCTATGGTAATTTTCATGTCTTCTGTTTATCCAATTATGTCCCCGTCTAGGATAATTTTTTTAGCTGTCCAATTTAGATAATTCATTGATCATGGTCTTTCTATTACATAATAAATTTTCTACTTTCAGTCACTCGAAAAAATTATAGAGGAAAGTTGTAAGAAGACGTTACAGAACAAGAGATCTAAAGATTGTAGTCAAAGCCAAAAGGAAAAGGAGCAACAAGGATCTTTTGAGGACGAAGCACTTGAACAACATCAGCAAAAAGAAGGTATCAAACGGTATTTAAGAAATTAACATTTCACAAATGGCTTATGTTACTTCTTTCAAATTATTCTGAAGTGGAAATGGAGATAGATCCGAAAATTTTAATTAATTTTATTCATGGTACGGAAGTAATTATTCATGATATTAATTTATTTAAACTTCTTACAATTGACTTAAATACTATTAAATATTTTATTTTCATCTAGTTATATGTGATTTTTCAGGTGAGTCCAATTATACCTTAATGGAGGAAAGCATTGATAATTTAAATAAGGGAATAATACCAGAGAGTGTGAAGTCTGAATCCCTTTTTGACCTATGCGAGGTAATTAATTAATCATGACTTGTGTTTATTTACTTAATTTGGGGAATGTTTTAATTTGTTTTGAACTTTGGACTATTTGTTTTGAGGGAAAGATTTTCTTTTTGCTGGCATGAATTTTCTATTGAATTTTCTCATTGTATTCTACGATAAATATTTCTTTTTCAATCATTTTTTAAAAAACAAAGTGAATTTATAGGTGGCAATACAAATCGGGATAACTGAAGAACGTGATGGAAGTAAAACAACAAAGGACCAAGAAGACTCTATCCAAGAGAAACTATCAGAGCAACAACAGAACATTACTGGTACTTAAGGAATTTTAATTGATACTTATGTTATTTATTTATTTTTCAATGGGAAACTAGAGGCAGATTCTAAATTTTAAATTAGTGGATACAAGTATCGTTTTCATTATCCCATCTTATCCATAAAAACAGAACTCTTTTAAGGATAGAAACTTCGCACTTAAATGATATATGATAGGAATTAGATTCCAACTCAAATCTATTTTTTTGAGCTTATATTTTTTTTCCAGTGTATCATACCCTCTCATTAGTTATGCATGATTTTTCAGGGGAGACTGAGCTCAACAAAGTCACAGGTGAAAATGAATATAATTGGAATCCACGGAGGGGATACCTTTCATGGGAAGATTCCAATATGAAAAAAGAAGACTCAAGTAACAAAAAGTATTCCGGTGGTAAGAGAAAACGCAGAGAAAATTAGAACTACAAGGGAGAAAAGAATGATACAACTTAATTCTTCAATCGCCAAGATTGTTTTTTAATCATTTATTTGAATGTTGAATTGTATTTAGAAAGAATGGTGTGATCTCTCTCGAGTCTCGAGGAATTCTTTTTTATTCATGCTTTATGTTAAAACTTAAAACCAAATTAATAAATATGAGTTCACTCATATATAGTATGTGTACTCTAGAATTTAAAGTTTATGAATTTCTACATGTGAGTTCACCTTACTAGAAAGAAATGTTTTTTTACACCGCGAATCAATTGGACCTACTATGTCAGTGTTGCATTAGGTAGGACCAATAGAGGTCTTTTGACAAAACAAGATAAAACATTACGCGATTTATTTCCATATGTTCTAAACTTTTAGTCTTGATGGATAGAGTTACCTGATACTGTGTGAATTGTGAGATAAATCAAACTCCCGACTTTCAAGTACTTGACAATCCATAGGTAGAACTACATTTCCTTATCCTCAAGTGTACTCGAGAGCTTGATTTGTACAATGTATGCTTTAATACATTGCTTGAATATATGGAAATTAAAACAACTAGAGTTGTTTCCTACTTGTTTGATAAAATGTCCGAAAGAAATCACGTCCAAGTAGTACATGTATTTGTAGTTACGAGCAAGTTGGAAATGGATGGGTTGTTTCCATATGGGATCCAGGGATAAGTTTGAAGAACCTGAAGTTAGCTGATCATACGAATAATTTTCGAGAAATTTTGATGGATATGAGTAGCATGTTTTGTTTGCATAGATCAATGGAGGCAGTGGTTTATGCATTAACGTTCCCCTGTTGTGCATATATAATCTATTTGTTCAGTTGCTACCTTTCCAACATATAGCCATGTTTACAGTGGTATAGGAGGCCTCTCCTTACACGTAACAACATCGTCCAAAATGTTACTTTGGGGCTCAATTTTGCAATGACTCTAAAAGGATAGGCACAATTGATTTGTCTGTACGCAATTGGTCAGTTGATGACTAGAAACTTGTAAACTGCTAGAGCAAAGGTTCCCTAGGAAGAACTACATGTTTGCGAACTATGCCAGCCTTGGTCATTTGATTTTATCATCGTTGTTGCAATGTATTCTGGTGCTCTTAACTTCTGTAGTAGATTGAAGATGACAAAGCTACATGATTACAGATTACTCGAAGATAGTTGCTAAAGCTAAATTAGGGGCATCAAGAGTGGAGGTGATCAGACTAAATATCATATTATCAAACACCAATGACTCTTCTAGTTTAAGGGATGGAGCTGCAACAGTAAGAACAATGGTGTATATTGATTGGCCTGGAGAACGAAGCTGTCGGGTTGCATTTCCAAAATATACAACATTTCAATTTTTTACACCAACACACATGATGCACCTTCACGGGATACATGACATCATTCTTTCCTATTCCCTCTTGGATTCCAGTATCTGAAGGCAAAGTTAGCTCGAATGTTGTTCATATACCTCGAATTCCAGTTTGATCCAGGCATATCCTTCTTGAAGAAGTATTGTTACTTGAGTGATTCTAAGTGCAACTTTAATATTTCTACATCTGGTAGCCCCAGTTTATAAAGCTTTTCTTTGAGCCACTGCGATGCTTTTGAGACACCTAGAGAACAATTATGCCTATCTGGTTGATAGATATGCCTTTGGGATGTGTCTTATTGAGTGGAACTGAAAAGTGGAAGTGAATTTGAGCATAAACACCGAAAAGAAACAAATATCCTCTGTTATCTAACAAGCTGTTAGCCTCATATGGAATGAAGGTTCACAGTGGACTCCTTCAAGAATCAGACGTCAGAACAGATAGTCGTTCAAAAGAAAATGATCGATTAGGCTACACACCGGTGGTGCCAATTCAGGTATGTATAATCTTTGAAATCTATGAATTGTATCTGATACTTTCTGCACAAAAATTGTAAGATCATTCATTCTATAGAGACTTGTCACCTTTTGCAAATTCTTAGTAGTAGTTGTTTTCTCTGACATGATTGAATGTAATAAATTCTAAGGTAATTATATTCTTAGTGTTGCATTAGTTATGGCGGAGATCATTTTTGTTGTGCGGCTAATCAAACATTGTATTATATTATACTAGGATTATTTTGCTGATGCGGCCAACTAAACGACCCCTTAGGGTGTTGCATATGTAATGACTTTTGAAAGAGTGTTGACATTAGAATCATGACAGATTGACAATAAATATTTTGGACACGGAAAAGAGTTGCGAAAGTAGCAGCTAAACATAATAACTTAACACATATCTAATGAAATTTCTAACATCAAGCTTCACCACTTGTACTGACTCTTGGCATTACAACTTTAGATGCAGGAGTTTATCCATAATTAAGGCTTTCATTCATTCTAGTTCTGATATTACCGTCAACTCTTGCGTAGAAGGACCTACATGGGTGGTGTTTCTTGTTGTAAAAGGAGAAGGCATTTGTTGATTCATTCTATTTCCATGCATAGTTGTTTTTCTAATGACTGAGTTACAAAGAAGGCATTTGTCGATTTATGATGCAATTGAAAATTTCCTGCACGGTGAGAACAATTTCGCGCCCATTAGATATTCCAACTCCAACATAAGAAAGATGACTAGGAACTTCAAAGAGAAACTAGGCCAAGGAGGTTATGGTTCAATATATAAAGGTAAGCTTCAAAGTGGACCTAATGTAGCAGTGAAGATATTGAGCAAGCCCAAAGCTGATGGGCAAGACTTCATCAACGAGGTTGCCACAATCGGGAGGATTCATCATGTTAACATAGTACAACTTATTGGCTATTGTGCTGAGAGATGTAAGCGTGCTCTCGTGTATGACTTCATGCCTAACGGATCACTTGAAAAGTACATCACACCTCAAGATGGAGGAGCTGATCAACTGTTAAGTTGGGACAGAAAGTTTGAAATTGCTCTTGGAGTTGATCGAGGTATTGAATACTTGCATCGAGGTTGTGACTTTCAGATTCTACATTTTGACATCAAGCCACACAACATACTTTTGGATGAGAATTTCATTCCAAAACTATCTGATTTTGGTCTTGCAAAATCATACCCGGCTGATAAGAGCATTGTTACTCTAACACCAGCCAGGGGAACAATTGGTTATGCAGCTCCAGAGCTGATTAACAGAAGCATTGGTCCAATATATTATAAGGCATATGTCTATAGCTTTGGAATGTTACTCATTGATATCGTAGGCTTGAAAACAAACTCGACAGCCAAAGAGGACATATCAAGCCAGTATTTCCCATATTGGATTTATGATCAACTCGACAAGGGAAAGGAGATTGAAGTACTAGACGAGACACATGAAGACGTAAAGAAGCTGACTTTAGTTGCTTTTGGTGCATACAAATGAATCCACTCGATCGTCCCTCAATGACTAAAGTAGTGGAAATGCTTGAAGGCGAATTACAAGCACTGCAAATGCCTCCCAGGCCCTCTGAATCGCGGGAACCATGTTCGTTGGAATTCAATCTAATTAGTTCTTCAATAAGCTCAATAGAGTCTGTGAAGTTGCTTGAGAGTTGTTCTGATTCTGCAAAAATAGATGTAATTGTTGCTTGACATCACATATTGTGTACGTAATTCGTGTTGTTCTGAATAAAATATCAAGTTCATAATAAATTTTATGATGTTTGATTCTAAAAAATAAAGTTTGTGACATAGCCAACCTTCACAATTTGTGACAGACATTTGAATCTGTCACAAACATTTAATTGATAAAATGAAAATGTGTGATGAAACAAGTAATGTGAAGTGATTAGTTTAAAGGGGTGAGAGTGCAGGTTCTAAGAGAATGATCCTCAATGGAGTTTTTACTTGTTTAATTATGGCATAATACATATATTGGCTCCTAAACTTGGCTTCAAATTTTAACTTTGACCTCCAACTTTCATAATGCACAAATAGGCACTTTAACTATCCTACCTTTAAATAAATAAACACGCGATTTTTGGAGCCAAAAGCGTGAAATGCAAGCGCTGCCACGTGTATTAGTGACCCACTCAATGACTGCCAACTATTCAATGCATGTGGGCCCGTTTTCCTGTCTATTTGACACCTTTTCAATTTGCCATGCATTTATTTTAATGGATATGGACCCCACCTCACTAATTCCATTCCCTTCTCTTTATTTTTGCCTCACAACTTCTTCCTTCACTTTCATTTTGTGGTAAATTAATATTTGANTTACAGTAATTAACAACTAGAAATATTTCAAAGACAAAAAAAATTGATTGAATCTAAAAAAAAAAATGTAGTACTACACGTGTTCCTTTTTCCTTCTTGCCAAAAAAAAACTTCATTATAATTTTTTTTCGTAATAACAAAAAATTTTATTAAATGTCACTTGCATTTTGCAGTAAACAACAAATAATGCAAAAAAGAGGGGAAAATTGTTGAAAAAAATATAAAAAGGGTTTAATTGTCCTTTCAATGCTTTTTTTACTGTTGACCCCTTGAATTTTTACATCTGACGCACTTAATTTGAGTGTATTTCACGCATTTTGCCAGGTAGGATCCGAGTGTTTTTTTGTTTAAGTTTTGGATAGTTAAAGTGCCTATTTGTGCATTATGAAAGTTGGAGGTCAAAGTTAAAATTTGAAGCCAAGTTTAGGGGTCAATATATGTATTATGCCTTTAATTATCATATATTAATAATCCATCACAAAATGGAACTTGTGATGAATTTTTCCAGTCACAAATTTTACCCAGTTTGGATGGTGTTACGTATTGTTTCGTATTGTATTATTTTAATGAATATCACTTTTGAATAGATTGTATTCTGTCAATTGCAGAGAGAGAGGAGGAGGAATAGGAGGGGAGAGAGGCGAGTATTGAGAGAAATTTGCTATAACACTTTAACTTTAACTATGAATTATAACTCTTTTAACGTATAGTAAATACATATCACAAGTTTATCTTACATACTATATAATTTTTCATAAAGAAGAATAAGATTATTAAATAATAAGTAAAAACAAAATGAGAAGAAAACACTAAGGTAACATCATGATCACGTTAAATCAGCGGTTATGAGACTTTTTGTTATTATCTAACGATGAATTTGAACGATACGCTACAATAAAATTTGAATAATAATCAAAACAAACATAACATTTAAACTAACAATACAATACTAATCAGTAACAACCATCCATACAAGGCTGAAGAAAACATGATATGACACCACCCAAAATTAGTTAACATAGAAAAGTTTTCTTCATGACTCATTAATATAAAAAAAAAATGGTTTGTAAAGTTGTCTTCATTATTATTATTAGCAAATTTCCAATATTGTGTTGAATATTCTAATATTGGACCTTTTTTTTTCCACACGTTTTTGCTATATCAAACTTTAATTTGGTATCATAAATTTTCTTTCTCCAATTAATGACAAAGAAGATTTTAAGTCAACTAATTGCATAGAATTCTTTATCTTGAAAGTGTTGCCACTACTTAGTCAATGAGTCCAAACAAAGAAGTGAATTTCTAACTTACATAAAAAATTAAAATAAAAACTCATGTGGTGTTCTAATTTTGTTGTCCCATTAAGTAACATTGTTATAAAAATTTCTCGAATATTTAATCATGACTGAAATTTTAACGAATTTTAATATGTCTTTTAGATATGTATAACTGAGCATAGACTTATTAAAAAAAAAATCAAAATAGTCTTAGGAGTTGAGTCCCAGATAGAAGTTTGGATCGGGATCAAAATTGAAAATTGAGTCACTGATCAGAATTGAGGCGTATCGACAATTTGGTTCTAAGTTGGGTCGAGATCATAGTCGGGACCCGGATCTGGAGTTGGTCTCCTTTTAAGGTCAAGAGTCAGATTCTTGGTCAAAACTGGATAGTGAAGTGGAAAAAGAATTTTGATATTATAATTTAACACCCGCACAAAGCTTGACTAACTTACTAGTACTCATTAATACCAAGAAAATTATTTTGGACCCTTTTTTTTAATTTCCACACGTTATTGTTTCAATTGTTATATCACTATTTAATTTGATTTCATAAATTTTCTTTTTCCAAATAATGACAAAAGAAGACTTTAAGTCAACTAATGGCATAGAATTCTTTACCATGGAAGTGTTGCCACTACTTATAAGTCAAGGAAATAGACTAGACTAGTTGCAAAAAGTCCAAACAAAGAAGTGAATTTTTAACTTGAATATAAAAGTTTCATGGAGTATTCTAATTTTGTTGTCCCATTTAGGTAATATTTGCTTTAGCTTGTTTTTTTTTGTTTTTTATGAGTATTGATATGAGGTAATACATACGTCTTACGTTGTATAATACAAATGAGCTCGAGCGTATCTCATGTGAATTATCATGTAAAATGTATGTGTCTACTTATTCAATTTTATATAAGTTGAAATACATATTTATTATGCACAACTATTTTTTTTTATGAATATTCAGAATGAGCCAATACACATGTCCTAGTGGCATAATACAAATCAGTTCAGATGTATTTTATGTGAATTGTTATGTAGGATACATGTGTCTATTTGTTCAATTTTATACAAATTTAAATATCTTTTTATGTACAACCAAAATTGAATGACATAAATACTAATTGAGAACAAATTTAAAAACATATTTATAATTTATATCTTATTCTTACTTCAAGTTTGTTGTGGAACGTCAAAAAAAAAAAAGACTACAGTGTCAAATATTTATTTAATCCATACAGGATTCAATCTCTTTAAGTGACATAATAATCATACTTGATATATTTTTAATGGTATAAATTATAATAGTATTATTTTTTCCAAAGGATTGCATAAAAAGAAATTATTGATTGTATAACTATTGATTTAGTTGTAAGGACATAAGTGTTAAACTCATAAAATTTCAATCATATATATATCGTAGAATAACATCTAGTAGAAATACAAAAAAGAATATATGCAACTAAAATAATATGATCCGATTCTTCTCAAATCACATGCATAACGAGAATTTAATTAACAAACTTTTAATCGTTTTATATAATGCTACACCCAACGATTCCATCACGGATCATAAAATTAACCTAACTAGAACAACCAAACAGTTTAAAATTATTATAAAAAAAAAAGATTTTTAATACAAATGGATTCTTCTAGCACAATTCATACAAAAGAAGAATCAAGAAGCCAATCATATTCACAAGTTTAATTACTTGACACCACAAATTTAATAGATAAGGTTTTTGATTGATCAAATGGATCCTTCTAGCACAATTCATATGCAACTTTAAATAACACAAAAATATAATTATCAACCATTATAACATTATTGTGCTACACCAAAAAAGTCACAAAAACTATACACTAATGGCTTCTTTACTAACGTCATCTCCATTTCTAGTCCATATCGAAGGATTCAACTACAGAAGAACCAGGAACGAAGGGCTTTCCCCCCTTTCCACGCATTCAAAAAGCAATAAGAGAAGAGTGCTAAAAGTTAATGCCTTCAATAAGGATGAAAAAATTGTGACAAAAAAAGAGGAAAAAAAGAGCAATGGATCAAGAAGGGAATTGGCTTTTGCCTTAATGGCAATAGTTGCAACAAGTTCATTTACAAGTGTTGTTATGGCTGAGGAACCAAAGGCAGGGACACTTGAGGCAAAGAAGAAGTATGCACCTATTTGTGTCACAATGGCAACTGCTAGAATATGTCACAAGTGAAATTTAGATGCGGATTCGGAATTTAAGTTTAATACGTTTCAAATTTTATGATTTTTAGTAATGAACTTGTTGTAATCATGTTAAAATTACAAGTTCAGGTCTAATATAGTTTGTATTGGAAGTTATGAATTCGTAGTCGAAAGGTTATAGTCGCCCCTAGTGAAAGCATTGTAAATTACATTTTTATGTGTAAGTTTCGTGTGAATCATAAAAAGAGATTTTTCAGTCTCAAAATACTTGTTAGGTTAATATTTATGGCGTATCTTTTTTAGTACATTGATATGGATATGTTAATATTTATGGTGTATCTTTTTTACTAGATTGATATGGATTGTTATCTATAACTTCTAGCATATTTTGTATACTTTTTGAGTATTTAACTTTAAATTTTAAAATAATATTTATTTTTTTTCTAAAAATTAGTTAATGAACTCGAAAAGTAATTTATGACAAATATTTTGAGCGACAGGTGAAAGGAATAATTAGATATTTTCTTATTTGAAAATACTTCATAAGTATTTTTTCTATCTCAATTTATGTGATGGTATCATGCGTTTAGATTTTGCGAGTCAAATAAATTACTTCATTTATTTTATATTACTCGTCCACTTTTCTTTTTACACGCATCTTGCTAAGAAATCATAAATAAAAAAGACATTTTTACTAATTTCCCCTTTTTAACTCTTTTTAATATACTTTATTTATGTATCATATCTAGCAATACTAAGATCAATAAATTGATTAACTTTTATCTAGACTTTACAATATTTATATTTTCGGATTAACTTTAAGGGAAAAACAGAAAAAAATAGATTTATTTTGTTTTAATTTTGATAAATTGACAAATATTTTTAGTGATGTAGGTACATACGATAACAATAACAACATACTTAGTGAAATTCCACAAAGTGAAGTCTAGAGAGAATAATATATATACACAGATCTTACTACTAACCCGTGAAGGTAGAGAGACTATTTTCGAAAGACCCTCGATTCAAATGCAACAAATTCAGGTACTAACCTTCTATCCTCACTCTCCTATCTAAGGTCATACCCTCAATAACGTGAAATTAAGTCATATCCTATCTTATCACCTCTCTTCAACACTTTTCAGCCTGCATTTGCCTCTACTTACCCTGTATAACCAACTTCTTGGATCTCCTCATCGGTGCATTTATGTAATGTGGATACATAATAATATGAAATCAAGGGAGCATTTTTTTATCCCAGCTATTATAGACTTTTAAATTAAAAAAAAGTGAAATAATTAAAAATGATTTTTTATAACCATTTATAAGTTAAAAAAATAAAATGAAAATTTCATAATATTGTAAAATTAATTATTTCTAATAAAAAAGACTTATTAATTAATTTATTTATTTTAAAAAATCTTTTAGTCTTGTAGAGCTGGTACCCTGTCTTCCTTTTCCGTTTTCGGCTCCGAGCAAACTAAGAGTAGAAATGGAGTCGTCGGCGAGAGAATGGATTGAAGCAGACGAAACGGCGAAGCAATTTCTCACTAGGGTTTTCTCAGAGAGACCTTTTCTACCATTACCTCCACCTCTTCATCGCATTCCTCTCCGTCCCGGCAATGTTGTCGAAATCGTCGGTCCTTCTCCTTCTTCAAAAACTCGCATTCTTATGCAGGCAAGTCACATGTGACAAAAACTCTATTTATTAATTTTTCTTCTTCATTTCTGTTCAGCTACATTTTATAGATGCGAATTCATAATATTGAATCAGTGATTTAATGTGCATATAGGGAGAGTTAAACACTCTTAATGTATTCAGTTTTTTTGAGTTTCTTATCTGAATGAACGATCAAGTGTGCGAGTTTTCTATCTGAACTATCCCTATCTATGTATTAAAACACAATTCAACTAGTAGGTGTGTGAGTTTCACAAACTGAAATATCTCATTGTTCAGGTAGGAAAAATAAACGATTGATAGTTGAAATGTATTTTGATAAGTAATTGGTTATAGTTTAGGTAGGAAATGCACAGACCTATATTAGGTCTGAAACTCAAAAAATTGGGATACGTTAGGTGCATGTTTTACCATTTTCTTTTGCTTTGTGGACTCTCACATTTTGTAGTGTTACCACTATTAATCAATTACTTGTCTATTTAGGGTCGGATGTTTTAGAAGTATGCATTCTATGCGACCATTTTTCTCCATATGGGTCTATTTCAGCACCATGGGTGTGGCCTAGTGGTCAACGAAGTGGGCTGAGAACTGGGAGGTTGTAGGTTCAAGTTCATTTTTTCCTATCTATCTCAACTTTGGTGGATAAAATTACCTGGTTTTGTCCCTAGTGGGAGTGGTAGGTGCCGAAAGCTGGCCCGGACACCACGGTTGTCAAAATATAATACTATGGGTCTATTTCATACCAGTACTATCTGGGAATTTGGAAAATTTTCAGTTAAAACTGGAAGAAGATTATATGAAGTTAGAGTTGAGAAAAAATTATGGAAGTCCTTATTGTGGAAAAGATTTTGGGATGGAAATTGACGATTTGAAAAGCTTCACTTGAAATACACATTCATACCTGTGATACCACTGTTTCAATTTTCAGTTGAAGTCACCCAAAATGACAAGACCAAACTGAGTTTATGCAAATAATGAAATAATACTTCATGGCCAAAGGGAAAATAATTTATCCTGCAAATAAGGAGGCCTCAAAAACTCACACTTATTCACACTCTCCATGGACATACAAGTCCCTAACTTGATTAAATAAAGTCCCGGCAAATATAAAAAATGTAACTGTAGATTTTTAAAAAAAATCACGAAAGCATTAATCCCAACTAGATGGTATCACATATATTATGTCTCTCAAATAATAAGCTTAATGTGATTCTTTTTGGTTCATGCTAGGCTGCTATTAATTGTATTTTGCCTAAGGAGTGGAAAAGTGTAAACTATGGAGGCTTGGAGCGATTAGTTATGTTTGTTGACCTGGATTGTCGTTTTGATGTATTAAGCCTTTCACGATTACTGAAGCAGCGGATCATTCGAGCAAATGGTAGATATTTATTCTTGAGCTTGTTTATTTGGTATTTTGGAATTTCATGATGTTTAGAATATGGAGGCTCTAATTTTATAGTTTAGTCAATTGCTGGAAATGTATGGCTAATTTGTGTTTTCCTGGAACCATATTGTTGATATGGTAATATGGTTTCAAAACTCTCTTTTGTTACTTACAAAAAAGACTCTCTTTTTGTTTTCTTTGTTCAGTTAATCAAAGTGTTTATTGATATTACACCAAATTGGTTGTTGTCTTTACCTAATGTATTAAGAACACACATAAGCCTCCCAGAAATGTTGCCAATCATCTATGCATACAAAGTAGACAAAAAGTCAACTCTTGTAACAATGAATCATCTACCCCTTCGAAAGTTTTTGTTGACAGTGAGAGACTGTTGATCAGCAATTCAGTTGAATCAAATGAAAAGATTCATCACCGTTGAGGATTCCGTACATCTCTCATTATCTGAATGAATTTTTTTTTGTGAATGATCTCTCATCATCCATTATTGAAAGAACTTTTGTGTAGTCCCTTGTACTGCTTGTTTTGTCTAGTTTTCTAATTACATAAACTGCTATAATAGTAATAGCCATAGTAATATTGCAATACATATTTTGATTTTAGAATCAATTTTGAAATAGCACTTACAATATAACATGTTCGTGTGTTGAGTCTATCAACCCAATACTTGTTTTGAGTTGATGAGCCAATTGGGTGTTAATAAAAGTCAGTAACCATTCAACAACAACAACATACCCAATGCGATCCCATAAGTGGGGTGTACACAAACCTTACCCCTACCTTGTGAGAGGTGGAGAGGCTGTTATCGATAGACACCTGGCTCAAGAAAAGCATTTTCAAGAAAGGTTCATTAACCATTCTGTTTTTGAATTGAGAGTTGACTTAATTTTCTCAGTTTTGCCTGAGTTAACATGACTTTTTAATAGTGATTGCACACTATGTTTTTATGTTTTTGCAATATTGTTGATATGCTTTGTGATTTTGTGTGGTCCATCGTAATATTGCATTTTTACACAAGGGTGTTCTGATAAGTGGAGGAGATAAATCAAGGTTGTGTCGAAGTTCTCTAACACGAAAGAACTGAACTCATGGGTGCTGTTAATTGATTCATTGTAACTGAATATTGGGTGTAATGTATTAGGTAAGTATTTGAAAATGTCGTTCTTGATGTTACAGACTGACAATATTGACAAGCTGGTTGAAGAGAATGGATATGTTTGATTTTGGTGTTGGAATGATTGGAACTCATTATTATCCTTCAGGAAAATGATGCAATTCATTATACTGCTGTTAGAATATTTATACAATCCTATTAGAATAAAAATAGGTTTATACAATCCTAGTAGAATATGAATAGATTTATACAATCCTATTTAGAATAGAATAGGAATTGAAAATAGTATCCTACTTGGTAAAGGATTGTATTGTAGTGTCTATAAATATGGTCTCAATGTAATAATGTAGACACAACAACAATTCAATAATGTTTTTCTCCTATATTTCTCATATGGTATCAGAGCCTCTACAATGTAATGGCAGATACATTAGAGTAATCACCTGGGTCGGAGACAAGAAATCTACTATTATTATTCCAGAACAATTACAACAGAGGCTGGGGAATTTTCCCTAGCTGTAATGTTTGTTCTGTTTGGATAGAAAGGAATAGAAGATGTTTGATGGGATTTCAACTCCCATCTCAGTTCTTAAGGGTAGAGTCCGAGCAACATAGATATATTATTATCCATATGAGTCACATCTTTCAACTTTGAAAAGTGAAGCTTATTCTCTTCTCAATGTACTCTATCAAGTAGTAATATTTTTTTATAACAAGGAAATCCCGAGGACTTGTTGGAGCAGAGTTTGAAACTCGATGTAAAATGAGTCTGTTCTTCTACCCTTCTCCACTTTAATACTAGCCTTTTGTGAGTTGCAGGGTTCAAACATGTGACACACATCTAATCCATACATCATTCATTGTGATCTTACCCCTCACTAGGGCAATTATTGTGTTAATAGTGACAAAAGAAGATAGTCTGCCAATCACATAAATAAACAGAAGTATCAAATCATCACGAAGATATGAATCAGCGAAAACAGGAAAAGATCTAACACAACAATTGGGCATAAATAAAATCGGGAGAACCCCACAACGAAAACTGTCCTGAAACATCCATAAAAATAAAAACACATTACGTTTAAGCAGAAAATAGACGCTCAGATAACAACACGTTAAAATGAAATGAAATATAGATGTGAAGAATACCCAATTCGCAGAAGAATGGCAGTAATAATAAGAGACGCATCCAGCAACGGCCGCAATAGCTCCAAAGGGGAAGCGAGGATCAGCAAAATTTGACTTGGAATCGCCTCTAAATGCTACGGGTGCAGCCTTGGCTAGCTTCCTCAACAACGCTGTCATTTTCTCTCTCTCTCTCTCTCTCATCTCTTCTCTACCTGGGGAAGAAAAGGTTTAGGATTTTATGAATTGTGAAATGAGTGTTGAGTTCTTTATTATGCTGAATCTAGAAAATGTCATAAATGTTCCCCAACTATGTTGGAGTAGATGTAGCACTTAAATATATACTTATCGAATTTAGTCATTTTAACTATTTAAAATTGAGCAACTTTCACATATAGTAAACACAAAATTCATATTTGTATGATTCAACAAATTTTGCATAATTGCGCTTTATAGCAAACATAAATATGTATATTTCGCTATACATATACAAAAGAAAGCAGTTGTATAATTTGTTTTGGTATACATATACAAAAAGATCAATTGTATAAAGTGAAAAAGGCGAGTGAGCGAGCGAGATCTGGGAGAGTGGCGAGTGAGATCTGGGAGAGGGGAGAGAGGGAAACGAAAATATATGTATATATACAATTTTCACGCATTTTATACATTTGCGTTTTTGTATAAAGTGAGAAAGGCGAGTGAGAGCGATATCTGGGAGAGTGGCGAGCGAGATCTAGGAGAGGGGAGAGAGGGGAACGAAAATATATGTATATATACAATTTCTCTCGCTTTATACAAACACAAACACATTTTATACAATTTGCGTTTTTTGTATAAAGTGAGAGAGGTGAGTGAGAGAGCGAGATCTGGGAGAGTGTCGAGAGGGGAGAGAAGAGAACGAAAATATATGTATATATACAATTTTCTCTCGCTTTATACAAACACAAACACACTTTATACACTTGCATTTGTATAAAAAATGAGAGAGACGAGGGAGAGAACGAGAGTGGCGAGCGAGATTCACCAGGAGAGGTGAAATAACAACAGTTTATTATGGGGTACAATTAAATCAAACTATATTTATAGCATTTAATTTGAATTAATAGTTTGCTATTATATACAATTTTCCCTTTAAAATTTCATCAAATTTGGTTTTTTAATTATAATTAGCAGTTTTAGTCCCTTAACTATACATACACTTATTGATTTTTGTCCTTTGTGCATTCGAAAACATATCAGGTTTAGTATATGTCTATTTTTTTTTATATAAATAGCTTAGGTTTATATTAATGGAATTCATGCCTCCGTGAAATTAAATTTTTAACCTATTTTAAGTTTTCTCTCTCCTCGCTATTTTTTCGTCAAATTACTTTTGAAAAAAGAATCTTAACCTCAACGATTCAAAATAAAATTATTGAAGAAAGAAGATATAAGTCCTGATTTTCTCGTAAATTTTATTTTGAATGTTGAGGTTAAGTCTTTTTTCATAAGAGTAATTTGAAGAAAAAGTAGTGGAGAGAGATACACGACTAAAAATATGGGATAAGAATTTAACTTCATGGAGGCATGGGTTCTGTTAATATAAATCTAAGTTATTTCTATTAAAAATATAAACAGAGATCAAACTTGATGAGTTTTTTTTAATACTTAAAAGACTAAAATCGGTAAGTGTATAGTTAAGGGACCAAACTTGATAAAACTTGGAATAGTTCAAGGACTAAATTCAGTAAGTGTAAGTTAAGGGACTATTTTAGACCTACTACAATAGTTTAGGAACCATTTGTGGCATTTTCACATGTTGAAACCTTGATTAAGTTAAAGGACTATTTTAGACCTATTGCCCGTGGTTCACACTCACCCAGAAGTGGTGGACCACAGTACCTTTCATGGTCGTGGACCACCACACGAGCCGTGGGAAGGCTCAGGGAGGCTAGGTAGAAACCACCCGAGCTCAGGCCTCAGACTACGGACACCACCAGGGGCCATGATCTTGATGACGGGCCATAGGAGGGTCCTGAGCCAGTAGACCCCTAACCCAAGTGAAGAACCATGGTGGCCTTCACAGTCCGTGGTCCTTCACACGGGCCATGGTAGGGCTCGTGAATGGACTACCCCCAGAACTAGTAGCACTGTCCAAGAACCACGACCCACTTGAAGGGCCGTGGTCCCCACAACGGATTGTCAGTGGCGTCGTGGTAGGCCTCCGTCAGCTCTTAAGTCAGGGTCATTTAGGTCTTTTTCCTATTCATTGGGGACATTAAACTACATCGTTTAATGCCTAAAATACGTCATTTTACTTGATATAAGCCTAATAACTTAGTTAGACGTACCCAATATCCTCATTCTCCAAAAATCATCCAAACTTGGAGCAAAAAGAAGAGAAAAAATCGACCAAACCTCCCAAGAACAAGCAACAATGTTCTTCAAGGTTCAACCCTGAATCCAAAGGATTTCTCTGTGAATTTCGTCACCATGTATGTGGGATTTTACTAGTGGATTCCTTTCATCCACTAGGTCCCTATAATTCAGTCAGATTCTTGATTCTCCATATCTTTTTAGACCTAGGGTTTTAAAACCTTGGAAAATTGTTGTGATTTGGCTGTTATAGTACTCTTAATCGAAATATCATGTTTTCTTGGAAACGTTGCTTAATTTCTTGCATGAAATTCAGAACCCTAGTTTGTATGAATTATTTTAGTTCATGAATTATACTTTCTAGGTCAGTTAAACATATAACCATGCTTCAATTTTCAAATGTTACATTGTTAGTACCTAAATGTTGCATTCTCAGATTTGCATGTCAGAATATTGAGCTATCTAATATTTCAGTTATGTTATGTGAGATACATATTCAGTTGGGAGTAGGTTTAGCACCGAGATGGACTAGGGATTAGCATACCCTCATAGTCCCAAAACTACGTGCCCTGTTAGGTTTATAAGTCCCCTCCGTTGGGCATCATATTTAGTGATCACGCCAGTCAGGCCTTTATACCCTTGGCAAGGTATATTGGGTCCTCTCGATGGGGCGTATACATCGAACTCCACGATTAGCTCATGTGGTTTTATGTCGGTTAATAGTAGCTCCCACATTCAAACTCTTAGTGCATTTGACAAGGTTTCAACTTTTATATCAGTTTACAGTTCAACATGCTTTCTTCATGATTAGCACTTGGTCATTGCATTCAGTTCAGTTCATTTCAGTTATACTCCAGTACATAACTATATCTTTTTCCAAATTATACCATTGCTTAGTTATACTTTGTTCAGTTCACATATATTTGTTTAGATTAATATTTATATCATGCATGCTCAGTACATTCCAAGTACTGATGTAGGTTCATTGTACTTAGCATCCAGATCACGCATAGATCGTTCTCAGTCTGTATTCAGCAGCTTTAGTGGTGAGTGCTCATATTTCGAGGACAACAGGCATGTTTTTCATTTCAGTCTGTACTTTCAATCTTCAATTTTGTTAGAGTTAGATGGGGAATGTCCTAGCAACTCTAATCAGTTAGAGGATTTTTTAGATGTAGTAATGTATCAGTTTAACTTGTTAAGTTTATCTTTCAGCCGTATTGAACTCTTAGTAAGTTTTGATAAATTCAGATTAGTTGGGTATTCCCCACTTTCAGTCATCTACTAATTTAGCTTCCGCATAGTATATGCTTTACTCAGATATGTTATAGTATGCTTATTATATGCCAGACACAAGGTTAGGTTGGGGTCACTCGTGATCCTAGGTCCCGTGTTTCGTCAAGGGGGTAGCCTCGGCGCGTGACACTTAATATATTCGTCTCCACTTATATAATTCTTAGTTTGCATAAACATGTGGTTTTAGATGATAATTTGAAAGTTTAAATTATCTAAAAATAATTTTTTGAAAAAAAAATGTAAAACTTGACTTATAGATTTATATTTTGTAAAAGAAAAAACTCATCTTTTTAAATTTTATAAAAATGATTCTTGCTCGACATGAAGAGATTATTTGTACCATCTAAAGAATTATATTAAAGAATAGTTAGTACTACTGTTGTTGACTAGAGTATCTTTATAAAATTATGCGTATTTAGAAATTTGTTAACAAAAATAAATTACCAATTTTCAAAAAAAAATAATTGTAAACACAAAAATTTATTTATAAAAGAAACATGCGGATATGTGATTTATCAATGCGATGGTTTTTTTAGTTCAATACGGGAGCTACAAGCTCCTTTTTATTCCATGTCATAAGTTTGTACAAAATAGGCAATAAAGCCCAGAAAATGAAACAAACAACAAGACTAGAATGGCTTAATCCACTAAAAGACCCCGCCTGCCTTTATAAGCAACACCCTAAAAAATAGGGTTACCAAATTGATCTCCTTCATATTTTGGTCTATGTCTCCTCTTGGAGTTCTTTCCAATTCTACCTTTCTCTTCCTTTTGCTATGGATCATCAACCATTCATCTTGAATGTCTTGATAACTATCTTTCTCGGCTCGCAGAGGTTGTCTCCTTTTACATATTGATGTTCTTTCGTTCTAGCTTTGAACTCTAACTTACTGTTTCTATTTTTAGAAATATTATCATGTGGATGTGGTGAATACCATGGTGGTTCTGATAGAGGTGTCTTGTTTGTTGATTGAGCTCGCAATTCTTTGTAAGTGGTGCTTCTCCTTTTCTGCTTTTCCTGTTCTGTTGTCACACCTCTAATTGCCTCTTCTTCAGCTAAAGTGGCAGTGGAGATACCAAGATATTCATGTTCTTTTTTCCTCGTAGAGTTCTTTCTCAACATTGATCTATGAATCTCAATCTGACTTTTGGGCCTTCATTTTTTGCTAGAGAAACTTTTTGTAAGCTAACATAGTTATAGTTTAGACTAGGTAGCTTAGTGCTCACAACTATGCATGCCTAGTAATGGCAAAAAGACTTTATGCATATATCATAGTTGTGAGATTTGTCAATGGTCGTTCCTTTGTAATTATGCTTGCTCATATTGTTGTTACAAACTTCTAATCTTTCTTGTTTTAATCCGTAGTGTTGATATCTCTGATTTGTCTGTGTTTAAAATCTTTTTGAACTCCACTGTAACTGTTAAAAATTGTGCCATTATGTTATCTCATGTTTTTCATATGTCTTATTTGCCAACTTGTTTGCAAATTTATTTGTTTCCCCGAAAACATGTTTAATTTTTGCATGTAATTCTTCTAGTAGTTTCTGAATTTCCTCCATCTCTTATGTGTGTTGTCATTGTACTCTCCATTCTTTCCTAATCTTTTTTTAAGCTTAGTGAATCTATTTCTATAATCACATTAGTCACATTAGCTTTTTTGTTTCTATAATCCTAATTTCAACCTCCATGATATCTCCTGCTCCTATTCTTTATGCCTCTAGATATACTTAATTCCCCTGATCATTCCTCATACAAATGTTGTATGCACTTTCCTCTGGATTGCCTCTACTTGCCCCATCAGTGTTGCAATCTATCCAACCCGATTACAGTCTCTTCCATGCTATAGTATGATAATGCAGCTTTGGTTTGTATCTCTTTAGCACCGCTAGAAATTTATCCCAGTTTTGCGTAAATCTAATCCATGGGTATACAGTCTTGACCAGTTTGATGATAGTGTCTTGACATTGTTGTTATAATGTCTCATAGGATATCTCTTTTTCGTGTCTTCTAGCATTCCTTCTTTTCCATAATTCCCAATTCAGTATGGATGAGATAGCCTGGTAGACAACTTTCAATTTCAGCTTAGTCGAAGCCTCCAACCACTTTGTGATTATATGTTGTAGTTAACCCTCTATTTTGATACCTACTGTTATGCCCCAAGTCCCATTGAGACGGACAAACACACGATGCCCTAAAGGCTTGAGAGAACCAACTTATGACTTGTTCTTATCGTACATACAACTATGATAACTATAAATCTTTGATAAGTATAGGTCAAGTACCTTGATAAAAGACCAACATAGATAGGCCCATAATAAATGTACATGCTAGGCCATTGAAGCCTTAATTACTAGAAACAACACATAACCACGCTTTACTTTGACATTTAGTCCTCAAAGCCTCTAAAATATAGACAGTTAGCTTATAACAGGATATGACCCCATCATACCCCTTAACTAATATATAATTTCAAATATATACTAGATACTTAGAAAAGCCCTGGAGCTCACCAAAGGTCGTTGAGTATCCTATGCTTATATTGAAAGATTTTATTAGCTTGAGTACATGTATCTGTGGCATGAAAATAGCATCCCCCAAGAGGGACGTCAGTACAAAAGAATGTACTCAATATGTAAGGTATAAAGTAACCATATGTAAAAAAAGAGATCAAGTGAAATTAGGTACAAATGCACAAATATTATGTATAGATAAGGATAAGAGACCACATTTGATTATACTTGTGGAATCACATACCTTACATTCACCTCTGCTTATACTTGAGGAATCATGTACATTACATTCACCTTTGCTTATACTTAAGGAATCAAGTATATTATATTCTTTGGTTATACTTGGGGAATCATGTACATTACATTCTTGGCTTTAGTTTACTCATATTTTCTTTATAGAATTTGTAGCATGTGACACAATGACCAGCTAATCAGTGGTAGGAGAGGATGACCCATGCTAGGCATTTTAACCCCTGGGATGCAGTCCTCATAAACATACAAATTGGAATTGACCCATGCTAATATTTTAGCCCCTGGGTTGTAACACCTCAAAATATAGTAGGCTAAGCTAGAGCTAAGTGGGAAGTCAAGAACTAGAGATGAAGGTCCACACGACTCGTGAAGGGCACCACGACTCGTGGTGGTGCCCATGGACCTAGGCAGTGAGTGACCAAAGGATGATCACCTCCCACGAGAGCCAAGATGTCTTGTGGTGGTCACTACGGATTGTGGTGCCACTCGTGGTGGTGAGATAGTGGCTACCCCTAGGCTGCCCAAAATAGGACCCTCCCCACGAGCCACTAGACGACTCGTGAAGGCTTTGACGGGATATGAAAGGGTTCATGAAGATGATATAGACTCTTAGGGGTCAAGGAGTGGCTGCCAAACTATTGGTCCAATACCATGATGGGGACCACGGCTCATGGTAGGTACTACGGCTCATGGAGCCCCTCGTGGAGATGGACAGTGCCCTGCTTAGTTGAGGGGTAAATATGTCTTTCCAGTTTGAATTAGATTAAAGCTAGATCATTTTAACCAAGTCTAAAACACCTATATAAGTTATTTTAACCCTTAAACTCACCCATTCAAGTCATTATTTTCAAAACCCAAAAGAAATCCCAAGTTCTTCTCTCAACTATTTCTCTCTCTAGAACTTGAAGAAGAATAAAGAGTTCAAACTAGGATCAAGGGCAAGTCTCCAATCCTCAAGAATTTGTGGGCTTTGTTATCAAGGTATGATGACTTTTCATCCATGGATCCCCTTAAAATTCCAAATTGAGAAGTAGAAATTCTAAATTGAGTTAGGGTTTCTTCTAATGTTATGGGTATTGATGAATGTTGATCTAAATGAGTGGATTATGATGGTTTATTATTGAATTGAGTAGATTCAATGATTTTAGTATTAATTTACATGTACCCATGCCTAACCCATGATTCTAAAATGAATTTAATGTAGATGGGTTCTACTCCATTAAAGGGGAAATTGAGGATTTAGATGTATTCATATAGGATTGATATGGTACATTATATATTGATTTAGAGTGAATCATATAGACATGAATTACTTGAGAGTGAGGCATATATACATGAATTATGCTTATTAGGGCTTTGAGAGTAAAACTTATATGATAAATGTTGATTATTAGATAGAATTGTTGTGGAAGGATTTACCCATATGATTTACCCTATCAATGAATGAATGTATAAATGTGAAAGGTTTTCTCACATAGAATGATTCTAGGTTGAAAGGATTGATCACCTAAAATAAATAAAAGAGTTTATGAACTATGATAGATAAGACTTAGCTTGGATTAGCATAATGTGATGCTTTATCCATGATAGCTTGACTTGGTAAGACAAGACCATTTCATGGTAGCTTGAGTTAGTAGAACTCAGGTTAGTAGAACTCATGATAGCTTGGATTGAGCAATAGTACCCTTCCAATAGTTAGCTTGAACTAAGCATGGTAAGGTGATTTGCATGGTAGCTTGACTTGGTAAGGCCATACCATTTCATGGTAGCTTGGATTAAGAAATAGTACCCTTCTTTGGATAGCTAGGACTTGCATGATAAATTGCTTTCCATGATAGCTTGGACTAGCATAATGGTGCTTTTCCTTGGTAGCATTGAATTGGTAAATAGTAACCATTCATGGTAGCTTGGATTGGCATGATGAGGTCATGGTAGCTTGGATTAGTAAAGTAGTACTCTTCCATGGATAATGACTTAACTTGGATTGGTAAGATGATATGCCTTACATGAATCTTAGGAATAACTAAGGATTGACTACTCCTCAATCAACATAGCATAGTTATGATGAAACAAGGTTACTTTAAGAAAGTATCGAAAGTATGTTTTAAGATGAGATTTATTTGTTATGATGTTTGATTTAGCTTGAATTGTTGCTTGAGTTGCCTTTCTTGATATGTATGACTAGAGGTAGATGACCCCATTCTTGATTAAGGATAAGTGAGGTTACTTCTAGAAGTGTTCCTCTTATATTATGATGATTTATGTGCATTGATTATGCTTATGACTTATGTTGTTATCTCTTATGATTATGTTGATGTTTATGCAAGCTATCATATTTAGTAGAGGTTTGTACTAACACATAGTCTTGCCTACATTTCTTATCCAAATATTGGGTCTGACGATATCGACTCTTATCCCCGTGGCTAGGATCATAGTAGAGCAAAATTTGAAAATTGGTGAGTCCTCATAGCATTCGAGAATTTGACTACCATTTCCTTATGTTCTTTCATTTTTTTATTTGAACTATTGTATGGGTTGTGTCCCAAAGATATTCATGTTTTAGATGGTTTGAGACAAAGTGTATTAGACTTCTGCTTCATTTTATAAAGACTTTGATTATGTTGAAAATGTTTTAAATTTTCGCTAAATTTTATTATCTTATGTTATGAAAGCTAAGTGGCATGTATGAGGCCTCTCAGGGACTTGTACGCCATGTCACATCTAAGGGGTACCCCTGGGTCGTGACAAAATTGGTATCAGAGCAAGGTTTAGAATGGTTCTAGGATGTCTCAAAACCATGTCAAGTAGAGTCTTGTTCATAAGTGTGAAACGCACCACATTTATGAATGAGAGGCTATTAGATGCTTAGGAAACTTCACTTCTTCTTCACTCTAAAGTCGTGCGATAGAGTTTAACTCTATAAGGTATTTCTTCTAATCCTTACCCCATGGTCTTCAGGAAATGACTAATACAGTGGCTCATGCTAAAAGGAATAAGGAAGACAATGTGGATCAAAAAGCTCCTCCCTAAGCTCCTGAAGCTCCAATCGACCCTACGGCCGAGAATGTGATTAATATGGAGTTTAGGTCGGCTTTTAAAGTGTTGGCTTAAGCCATGATGCCCAAGCCAATTGGGAGGTTGTTGTCCCCGTGAACCCAAATCTGGGTACGATGGCTTCTAGAGTAATGGATTTCACAAGGATGAACCCTTTGGAATTTCATGGGTCAAAGGTTGAGGAAGATCCTTAAGAGTTTATAGATGAGGTCTATAAGGTGTTATCTAGTATGGGAGTGACTCCGATGGATAAGGAGGAATTAGTTGCTTATCAACTTAAGAGGGTTGCTCAGATTTAGTTCAACCAATGGAAAGAAGCAAGATAGGTAGAAACGGGTCCCATGGAATGGAAAAGGTTCAAAAATGCTTTTCTTGATAGGTTATTCCCTCTTGAGATGAGAGAGGCTATGGTACTTGAGTTTATTAACCTTCGGCAAGGTAATATGAGTGTTAGGGAATATGCTTTGAGGTTCACTCAGTAGTCAAAATATGATCCATCTATAGTACCGACCCTAGGTGGAGAATGAGTAAGTTTGTGTTGGGTGTGTCCGATTTAGTAGTGAGAGAATGTCGTATGGCTATGCTTGTCCATGACATGGATACTTCTCGTCTTATGGTTCATGCTTAACATATTGAAGAGGAGAAACTTAAAGGGAGATCTAGGGAGAAAAAAGAGGTCTAGAACTGATGATGATAATTCCTTTCATGCAAGGTCCGATGGACATGGTCATCCTAGGAATCAACAAAGGTTTTCCAAATAAGGTTCCTCCAATGCTCCTAGGTATAATGAAGATAGGGTGTCTGTTACACCCCGTAGTTAGTAGACCATCTAGGGGTAAGTGTGAGGGCAACAAGAGCCAAGGCAAGGGGCAAGGGGCAAGGGCCAAGGCTGGCCCAAGCTTGGGACATACTGCCTCGACTCCACAACCACCACCACGGCCAGTGGTGAGGACCACGGCTCATGGTGTAGTTCATAAAGGGAAGGCAATATCTCCCTTAAAGCTGCCTCGAAGTGGCTCACCTTCACGAGCCACTTTACGGCCAGTGGTCAAGACCACGACTCGTGGGAAGGCTCGTGAAGGTGCCTTCAACTTGTGAAGGCCAAGACCTCATGGCCAATCTACTGGACCATGGACCACGAGCAGGACCACGACCAATGGTGTGGACCACGGCTCGTGAGCCCTGTCGTGGTACCTGGCACCATGCTGCCTAAGTGAGGGCAAAATGGGAAATTCCTTTTTAAGTTATTATTAAGTGGGGTCATTTTGTATGGTCTTAGTACACCTATATAAACTATTTTAAACCTTTAACCACCCCAAAATTAAGTCATTAATTCCAAAACCCCAAAAGATCCCAAAGTTTTTCCTCTAAAAAATTCTCTCTCTAGAAAACTAAAAAAGAAGAAGAAGAAGAAAAAGAGAGGGTCAATCTAGGTCAAATTCCTCCAATCTTCCAAGCTTTTTGAGGGCCTTTTATTCAAGGTATGATAGCTTATTCATCCATAGATTCTTCCATCCATGGAGCCCCCTAGAATTTCCCAATTTGATGAACATTTCCCCAAATCAAGTTAGGGTTTCTTCAATGTTGTGGGTTATGTTGTATGTTAACCCAATCGAGTGGGTATTGATTGTTTATGATTGAATTAATAGTGAATCATGATATTATGATGAAACTACATGTTTTACATGGCTAACCCTAGTCTAATTGATGAAATTGAAGTAATATGGGTTTATGCCTTGTGAAGGGAAATTGAGGATTTATAGATGATCTAGGATTGATGATATATATGGTAATTGTTTAAAAATGAAAGCATATAGGCATGAATTGAATTAGAAATAATGTATCAGTGATAGATCATAACTAGTAAGGCTTGAGATTGAACCTTTATGATGATATATGACTAGAATCACTTAAGAATGAAACATGTGATTATAATGCCTTGGAATCTAGATATGTATGATGATTGTAAGAAGTAAAGCTTTGAGAGTAAGACTTGTAGTCATGAAGTTAGAATTCTAGGGCTTTGAGAGTAAAGCTAACATATTGAATTATGCTTGTGATGGCTTTGAGAGTGAAGCCTACATGAGAATGGTAGACTNNTATGTATGATGATTGTAAGAAGTAAAGCTTTGAGAGTAAGACTTGTAGTCATGAAGTTAGAATTCTAGGGCTTTGAGAGTAAAGCTAACATATTGAATTATGCTTGTGATGGCTTTGAGAGTGAAGCCTACATGAGAATGGTAGACTAGTAGATGTCATTACCCATCTCATCTACCTTATGAATGTTTGAATGTATAAAGTGATAGAATCACTTGAAATATGGATTGGTTGTCAAGGACATCCCTCCATGAGTTATGAGATAAGTAAGGCTTAATAACTAGTCTAAGGGGTGTATGATTGGCCCTAATGAGAAGGAAGTTCACACATAGTCAGGTCCGGGTCTCCAAGAAGAGAGGATGCTCACACCTAGTTGAGTCCGGGCTTCCAAAGTAAAGGGGGAACTCTCACATAGTAGAGTACAGGTTTTCCCATAAGTCTCATGAGATGGAAGCCTTCACATAGAGAAGTCGGGGTTTCTAGTAACAATCTCCTTATCCAATGAACTAAGACATACTTAAAAGGGTATCTCCAAGTGTTCAAAAGCATAATGAACTTATACATGCTTAATGAAGTATCTCATAGTGTTCAAGATAATAAAGAAGAGGAACTAAGATAGACTTAAAGAAGCACCTCTTAGTGTTCTAATGTCTTAAAAGAGGGATTAGTCCCTAACCAAGAAGTAAGAATATGGGAACCTAAAAGTGATACTTAGTATGGATAGGATTATGGGGTCTTATTCATGCATTGCACAAATATGACTTAAGGTTGCCTAGAAAGTGTTTCTCTTATTTGATGTATGTTTATATAGGATTGTGCTATAGTTGCCTTCCTTTTTATGGTTGACTAAAGGTGAGAGATTCCATTGTCTATGAGAAGTAAGCTAAAGATGGGATCCTAAGATGATAAGTATGATTATGATGACTTAAAAGTTGTACTTAGTGTGGGTGGGATTATGGGGTCTCATCCATGCATTGCACAAGTATGCTTTGAGGTTACTTGAGGAGTAGTTCTCTGATGGTATGAAGGACTAAGGGTTGACTAATGTTTATATGATTCCAATGTTGGAGACTTGACTTATGATTATGATATTGTCTCTTAGGCTTATAGTTTATGTTTCTTGAAGTATCTCTTATGATTATGGCATATAACTTATGTTGACTAGCTCTTATGTTATACTCTTATGATGTTATGCTAGCTATCATATTTAGTACTTTTGTACTAACACATATTCTTGCCTACATTCTCATCAAATGTAGGGTCTGGTGATTTTGAGTTCTATTCTTGAGGATATGTTTCTAGAAGAGCAAAGAGTTGAAGACTTGGTGAGTCCCCATAGCATCGAGGATAAAGCCACCACTTCCTTTATGCCTTTTTTTTATGTTTTGAGACTATTGTATGGGCTGTGTTCCAAGAGTTATTCAAAGTTGTATAGATGGTTTTAGACAAATGTAGTAAGACTTTCGCTTCTTTTATAAAGACTTTGATGGTATGGAAAATGTTTTAAAATTTTTGCACTTTTCTATTATCTTATATTATGATATGCTAAGGGCTTGTATGAGACCCCTTCATGGTCAAGTACACCATGTTACATCTAGGGTGTACCCCTGGGTCGTGATAGTGTCTAACGCTAAACCGCAAGGAATTAGTCATGGATCCCTATTGCCTACTTGTGCTAGGTGTGGAAAGAGGCACAAGGGTAAGTGTCTAGACTTCACAGAGGGTTGCTTCAATTATGGTGAAAGTGGTCTCAAAATAAGGGATTGTCCAATGATTAAGGCTAAGAGAAGAGAGGGTAAGTAAGCTCCTCTTAATGGTTCAGGTGCAAATGCTCCGAAGCAAAATAAGTTATATGCTCTTCAGGCTCGAGGTGAACAAGAGTGTTCTCCAGATGTGGTTACCGGTATGTGGAAAGTTTTCTAACTTGATGTTTATGCTTTAATAGATCCCAGTGCTACCTTATCTTTTGTGACACCAATTATGGCTATTTGACTTGATATGACTTGATATGCTAGACTTTAATGTTATTCTCGGTGATGATTGGCTGCACTCTTGTTATGTTTCTAATGATTGTAGAACTCGTGTAGTCAAGTTTCAGTTCCCGAATGAGCCTATCCTAGAGTGGAAGGGGGAAATTCTATGCCTAGAGGTCAATTTATTTCTTATATGAAATCAAGATGGATGAATTCTAAGGGTTGCCCTTACCACCTAGTTAGGGTGAGGGAAATAGACTTTAGTGTTGATCAACTCTAAGAAGCTAGTTACTTTTCTAAGGTTGACCTTAGGTCGGGTTACCACCAATTGAGGGTGAAGGATGATGATTTCTCGATAATAGATTTTATAACCTGATATTGTCATTATGAGTTTTGGTGATGTTGTTTGGTGTGACTAATGCCTCGGCGACATGTAGGAATTTCATGAATAGGGTGTTTAGATAATTCCTAGATATGCTCAGTTAGTAGATTCTTCCATGGGTGGTGTTATAATTCACCATGTTTTAGAATCATCTTGTGTGACGGATGTGAAAGCTTAGTGATGTCTTGATTCGACCTTAGTTATATTAGAAGAAGCGGTACTTAGAAAGTCCGTTGAGGCTTTCTCCCAAGGTGGAGATGGTGTCTTTAGATAGCAAGGTCGTTATGTGTTCCTAATGTTCATGATTTGGGTTTACTTGAAAATCTCACCCATGAAGGGTGTAATGAGGTTTGGTAAGTAAGGGAAGCTTAGTCCCCATTTTGTAGGCCCATATTAGATCTTGAGACGTCTTGGTAAGGTTGCTTATGAGCTTGAGGTGCCTAGTGAGTTGGCATCGGTGCATCCGGTTTTCCATGCCTCTATGTTAAAGAAGTGTGTTGGAGATCCAACATCTATAGTTCCCTTAGAAAGGTTGAGAGTTAATGAGAATCTCTCTTATTAAGAAGTACCGATTGAGATTTAGTTGAGGGTGCTACTTGGGAGGTCAAGGCCGATATGATGTCCCGATATCCTCATATTTTTCCTTCTACTCCTCCTCTAGCTTGAGGTAATGAGTTCCTCATGGTTTGTTCTTTGTTTTGGTGTCATATGTTTTAGATATTCCCATGATTTCCTTTTTTTTTATGCATGTTCATGAAAAACTTGTGTTTTAAAAGAAAGTTTGTTTATATGATTGATTTTCCTCATGTTGTAGTGCATTGAGTATGAGTTGCCTATAGACTTCATAAGATGAATTGATGAAAATTCCTTAGCTTGGAGTTAAAAATTCCTTCTTGGATGTATGCTTTTGAGTAGAGATTGCATATAGGCTCCATGAGATTGTGTTGAGCATGTTTTTAGCTTGGAGATGATAGTTCCTCCTTGAACATGAGAGATGTTGAAATTTCATGCATATTGGGTTGCTAGATGTAGTTCCTACCTCCCTTTGGATGCATTGAGTATGTTTAGCTTGAAATTGATGTTTCCTCCTTGGTTGTGTGCATTTAGATGAGTTGCATGTATGATGGGTAGTTAGTCTTAAGTCGTTTCCTTAAGAGGTGTCTAGAATTCCATTCGAGGATGAGTGTTCCAAAGGGAGAGTTAGTGTAACACCTTGAAATCTAGTAGGCTAAGCTAGGGCTAAGTGGGAATTCTAAAACTAGAGAAGATACCTTTGGCACCCTCCACGAAGGTCCACACGGTTCGTGAAGGGCACCACAGCTCGTAGTGGTGCCCATGGACCTAGGCAGTGAGTGACCAAAGGCTGATCATCTCCCACGAGATCAAAGACGGTCCATGGTGGTCACCACGGATCATGGTGCCACTCGTGGTGGTGAGGTAGTAACTACCCAAGGTTGTTCAAAATAAGACCCTTCCCACGAGCCACTAGACGGGTCATGGGAGAGGACGTGAAGATGAGATAGAATCTTAGGGGTCAAGGAGTGGCTGCCAAGCTACTAGTCCAAGACCACGATGGGGACCACGGCTCGTGGTAGGGACCATGACTCGTGGAGATGGGCAGTGCACTGTTTAGTTAATGAGTAAATGGGTCTTTCCGATTTTAATTAGATTAAAGCTAGGTCATTTTATCGAAGTCTAGAACACCTATATAAGTGATTTTAACCCTTAAACTCACCTATTCAAGTCATTATTTCCAAAACCCCAAAAGAAATCCCAAGTTCTTCTCTCAAATATTTCTCTCTCTAGAACTTGAAGAAGAAAAAATAGTTCAAGCTAGGATCAAGGTCTAGTCTCCAATCCTCAAACATTTGTGGGCTTTGTGATAAAGGTATGATGGCTTTTCGTCCATGTAATCCTTTCACCCATGGTGCCCCTTATGATTCCCTAATTAAGAAGTAGAATTTCCTAAATTAAATTAGGGTTTCTTCTAATGTTGTGGGTATTGATGAATGTTGATCCAAATGAGTGGATTATGATTGTTTATGCTTGAATTGAGTAGATTCAATGATTTTAGTATGAACTTACATGTACCCATGCCTAACCCATGATTCTAAGATGAATTTCATATAAATGGGTTCTGTTCCATGAAAGGGTAAATTGAGGATTTAGATGTATTCATATATGAATGATATGGTACATTATAGATTGCTTGAGAGTGAAGCATATAGACATGAATTACTTGAGAGTGAAGTGTATAGACATGAATTATGATTATTAGGGCTTTGAGAGTAAAGCTTATATGATGAATGTTGATTATTAGATAGAATTGTTGTGGAAAGATTTACCGACATGATTTACCCTATGAATGTATGAATGTGAAAGGTTTTCTCATATAGAATGATTCTAGGTTGAAAGGCTTGCTCACCTAAAATGAATCAAAGAGCTTTTAAATTATGATAGATAAGACTTAGTTTGGATTAGCATAATGAGATGATTTATCCATGATAGCTTGACTTGGTAAGACAATACCATTTCATGGTAGCCTTGTTAGTAGAACTCATGGTAGCTTGGGTTACTAGAACTCATGATAGCTTGGATCGAGCAATAGTACCCTTCTAATGGTTTGGTTGAACTAAGCATGATAATGTGCTTTGCATGGTAGCTTGACTTGGTAAGGCCATACCATTTCATGGTTGCTTGAATTTAGAAATAATACCCTTCCCTGGATAGCTTGGACTTGCATGATAAGGTGCTTTCCATGATAGCTTGGACTAGCATAACGAGGTGATTTTCCTTGGTAGCATTGAATTGGTAAATAGTAACCATTCATGGTAGCTTGGATTGGCATGATGAGGTGGTTCTTCATGGTAGCTTGGATTAATAAATTAGTACTCTTCCATGGATAATGACTTTGCTTAGATTGGAAAGATGATATGTCTTCCATGAATAGTAGGAATAACTAAGGATTGACTACTCCTCAATCAACTTGGCATAGTGATGATGAACCAAGGTTACTTTAAGGAAGTATCGTAAGTATGTTTTAAGATGAGATTTATTTGCTACGATGTTTTATTTAACTTGGATTGTTGCTTGAGTTGTCTTCCTTGATATGTATGACTAGAGGTGGATGACCCAAGTCTTGGTTAAGGATACGTGAGGTTACTTCAAGAAGTGTTCCTCTTATATTATGATGATTTATGTTCATTGATTATGCTTATGAGTTATGTTGTTATCTCTTATGCTTATGCTGATGTTTATGCAAGCTATCATATTTAGTACATGTTTTTACTAACACATGCTCTTGCCTACATTTCTTATCCAAATGTAGGGTACGATAATATCGACTCTCATCCCCGTGGGTAGGATCATAATAGAGCAAGATTTGAAGATTGGTGAGTCCTCATAGCATTCGAGGATTTGACCATCATTTTCTTATGTTCTTTCATTTTATGTTTTGAACTATTGTATGGGATGTGTCCCAAAGATATTCATGTTTTAGATTTTTTGAGACAAGTGTATAAGACTTTCACTTCGTTTTATAAAGACTTTGATTATGTTGAAAATGTTTTAAATTTTTGCTAAATTCTATTATCTTATGTTATGAAAGATAAGTGGCTTATAAGAGGCCTCTCGGGGTCTTGTACACCATGTCATATCTAGGGGGTATCCCTGGGTCGTGACAAACTTGGTATCAGAGCCAGGTTTAGAATGGTTCTAGGATGTCTCAAAAGCACGTCAAGTATAGTCTTGTTCATAAGTGTGAAGCACGCCACATTTATGAATGAGAAACTACTATATGCTTAGGAAACTTCACTTCTTCTTTACTCTAAAGTCGTGTGATAGAGTTTAAGTCTATAAGGTCTTTCTTCTAATCTTTACCCGATAGTCTTTAGAAAATGACTACTACAAAGGCTCATGCTAGAAGGAATGAGGAAGACAGTGTCGATCAAGAAGCTCATCCCTAAGCTCCTCAAGCTTCGGTTGACCTTACGGCTGAGAATGTGACTATAGCAGAGTTTAGGTTTGCTTTACAAGTGTTGGCTCAAGCCATGACGGCCCAAACCAATAGAGAGGTTGTAGTCCACGTGAACCCAAATGTGGGTACGACGGATTCTAAAGTGAGGGATTTCACAAGGATGAACCCTCTGTAATTTTATGGGTAAAAGGTTGAGGAAGATCCTCAATAGTTCATAGATGAGGTCTATAAGGTGTTAGCTATTATGGGAATGACTCTGGTGGAGAAGGCGGAATTAGCCGCTTATCAACTTAAGGGGGTTGCTAGGATTTGGGTCAACAAATGGAAAGAAGCAATACAGGTAGAAGCGGGTCCTATGGAATGGGTAAGGTTCAAAAATGCTTTTCTTGATAGGTTCTTCCCTCTTGAGATGAGAGAGGCTATGGTACTTGAGTTTATTAACCTTCGGCAACGTAATATGAGTGTTAAGGAATATGCTTTGAGGTTCACTCAGTTGTCGAAATATGCTCCATCTATAGTAGCCGACCCTAGGTCAAGAATGAGTAAGTTTGTGTTGGGTGTGTCTGATTTAGTAGTGAAAGAATGTCGTATGACTATGTTTGTCCATGACATGGATATTTCTTGTCTTATGGTTCATGTCCAATAGATTGAAGAGGAAAAACTTAAAAGAGATCTAGGGAGAACAAAAGGTCTAGAACTGATGATGATAATTCCTCTCATGCATGGTCCGATGGACATGGTCATCCCAGGAATCGATAAAGGTTTTCCGAACAAGGTTCCTCCAATTCTCCTAGGTATAATGAAGATAAGGTGTCTAACCATAAACCGCAAGGAATTTGTAGTGGATCCCTATTGCCTACTTGTGCTAGGTGTGGAAAGAGGCACGAGGGTAAGTGTCTAGCCGGCACAAAGGGTTGCTTCAATTGTGGTGGAAGTGGTCACAAAATAAGGGATTGTCCAATGATTAAGGCTAAGTGAATAGAGGGTAAGCAAGCTCCTCCTAGTGGTTCAGGTGCGAATGCTCCAAAGAAAATAGGTTTAATGTTCTTCAGGCTCGAGGTGAACAAGAGTGTTCTCCAGATATGGTTACCGGTATGTTTAAAGTTTTCTAACTTGATGTTTATGCTTTATTAGATCTTGGTGCTACCTTGTCTTTTGTGACGCCAATTATGGCTATGTGACTTGATTGGACTTGATATGCTAGACTTTAATGTTATCATCGATATGGATTGGCTGCACTCTTGTTATGTTTTTAATGATTGTAGAACTCGTGTAGTCAAGTTTCAATTCCTGAATGAGCCTATCCTAGAGTTGAAGGGGGAAATTATATGCCTAGCAGTTTGTTTCTCATATGAAAGCTAGAAGGATGAATTCTAAGGGTTGCCTTTACCACCTTGTTAGGGTGAGGGAAATAGACTTTAGTGTTTACCAACTCTAAAAAGCTAGTTACTTTTCTAAGGTTGACCTTAGGTCGGGTTACCACCTATTGAGGGTGAAGGATGATGTTTTCCCGATAATGGCTTTTATAACCCGATATTGTCATTATGAGTTTTGGTGATGTCGTTTAGTTTGACTAATGCCCCAGTGGCATGTAGGAATTTTATAGGATCGACCCATGCTAGGCTTTTTAGCCCTGGGCTGCCACCCATAATAATGTAGATTGGGTTCGGCCGATGCTAGGTATGTTAACCCCTGAGCAGCCACCCTTAAGCACAAGAATTAGGATCAGCCCATGCTAGGTATTTTAACCCCTGAGCTGCCACCCATAATTACATAGATTCACTTTTCCTTATCTCTTTAATCTTTGAGATTGTTCTTTTGATGTTCATAACTTTTTTGAGATTTAGGACTATATACCAGTGATGTGGACATGTGGATAAATTAATTGAGGCAAAAAACAATGATATAGGGAGAAAATGTAACTTTATTGTGCTACTTAGGAACTTATATGACTTATGAACTTCATTTGGGCACAAAGAACATATACAAGTGATCCACAAAGGTGTGTGGAAACTACCTTACATGTAGAAAATGATTCATTAAGATGTATAGCAAGTGAGCAAGTAATTATGCTTAGAAGATGCTTCATTTAAAACAAGTTTGGACATTTCACATGGGGGCATACGATAGCTAAACACTTAGTAGAGACTATAACTTCTCAAATGTAGAGGTAAGGACTATATAAGATGATACGATAGCTAAACACTTAGTATACAATACCAAATAAAAGAGTACATAAACATCCAAACTAATGAGGCATATGGCATAACCCAAATAAGGGTTGTATATTCCACGTAAGGGGACATAAACTGAAAAATGGACATAATATGTATCTGGCATATGAAAACATGTAGCATGTATAATGTAGGATCTAATGGACTCAATGAACTTCATTTGACTTGGTTGATAACTCATAAAACTTATTATTTAAAGTACCTTGGTCAACGAGTACTTGGACGAATAAACACACCAATATTGGATAATGAACACGCATAGAAGTAGTTTGACATATTTGAAAACTTGGACTGGAAGACCATTAACTACATTGGAGATTGTACACCCTCACATTGTATCTTTTACCATGAGGATCACTTAGAGATCTCAATTTGTTGGTACACAAAATATAGGACTTCATGCCAAAAGATATGGAATCAAATAGCCTTACATACCTCAATTCCCAATTCATTTAGCTTATGAAGTCTCTACATGTCCTTTAACGTCATAATCTTCATCTACAACAAACAATCAATATGGCTAATATTAGAAGCTTACCAACTAACTCGGGATATTTCAACTCATCAAAACAGTAGCCAGGCAGGCAGCCCATAATCCTTCTGATTGAGTGTGTTCTTTCACACATTCTGTAGTTATAGTTATTTACATGAAAAAACTTTCCCATGAGGTTTTTCGGCACTCCACAGTCTTCATAATATATATATATATATATATAATAGTACTTGAGATGTGGCAGGCAGTGAGCTTACAAAAACTTTAATTTTAATTTTAATTTATATATATATAAAACAGTACCTGAGATGGGACGGGTAGTAAGCTTACAAAAACTTTAATTTTAATGGTGTATCACCACAACTTATAAATCAGCTCCCTAACCGCTTTCCACAATCATTCTCTAAGTACATCCATGGCATCCCATAAACAAATCAATACAATAACAGTCCTCAACACCCCAAAATAACTAAAAGACTTGAATTTATGGTTTTCAATCACTATCCCACGAGTTCTAATAAACAAGTATGTCTAGAACTCTAAAATAAACTAATAATTAGAGGTTGTGGCAGCGTCTTACCTTGGCTATCTTAATTTTTTATTCTCCTTCAATTACTGTTCTTATAACCTTCTCTTAATCTTTGGAAGAGAGTGGCAGAACCTTGGCTGGCAACACATATAACTATCTCTATTTCACTCTCTTTAAAGAACTGTCCAGTATACTTGAAGCAATAGAGGAGAGAAGGTGATCTTGTGGATGCTTTGGAAGAAACAAGATGAAAAATACTTAAAACCCTAGTGGGAAAATTGGGTGGATGTTTCCTCTTTAGAGAGAGAAATATATGAACTTGAGAGCTTAAAATTTGGATGAGAGGAAAATGAGATATTTTTATCAGATTTTTGGCCTTAATAGGTTCTCTTTTGCCACCTTTCTTGTACTTCATTTGCAGCCACCATGTGTCTTTAATTTAGGCCACACATTTAAGTAGGTGATGCACCTATTTTTCCATTCAAATTATTTCTTGTGGGCTTGGAAAGATTGGGCCTTAGACTGTCATTCTTTTTCATTTTCCCCTTTTCTTGGACAGATTGGGCCTCAAATTGATCACTTAATTTAGGCCTCCATATGACCCATAAGTCAAAGCAGGTGATGCACCTACTTGCTCCTTTTAACTTGTTCCATATACCTTAAGTAGGTGATGCACCTACTTGTCACCTAGTAGCTTAATTTAGTCAAGCAAGCACCTCGCTTATTTTACATCATTTTCCATCTCTTAGTTTCTTTACATGATCTTAACACTAATACACACTTGACCACTTATGACTTTAATATCAAATATCACTTTTTACTATCTCGAGTTCAAATATTTTTTTCATGTTCACTTAGTTGTATAGGTGTTGGAAGGTATGGGGTATTACACCTACACAAAAAGCAAACTACTTCCGTAGATTTTGGACCGTGGGAGCTGTTAGAAAAACGTGACTTAGAGTTTCCTCTTCATGAGACTCACAACAGTAACATCTGGAGGGTATACGGATTCTCATTCTTTTGAGAATGTCCTCAGTGGCAATTCTACATATCCAGCTCCTCCAAAGCAGAAAATTGATCTTAAAAGGGACCCTTCTACTCTAGATATAATTCCATTACCAATGTTTATCCTTTTTCTGTTTTATACTCTCGATGAAAGACCCCACAGTGAAAACTTCACCGGAGTTGCCCATCCACCAAGGTATATCAAATGCTTCTTCCTCAATATTTGTCCTAATATTTTTCACAATATATTCAGTCATCTTCTTCGAGATTAGGCCTCTGATGCTCTGTATGTCCCATTCTCCATTCACAGTAAGTTGTTTCACCTCTATTTCTTCCTCTCCCATAATTCTATCTTCTATGAAATACAATGCACCTTGTTTTTTCCTGTTGTCAAACTAGAAACTCATTTTTCTCGCTTTGAGTTGCCACCATATCTCATGCTCCACTTCTTTCCATATCTCAAATATTTTTCTACATGCGTGAGATGCCCATGTTCCTTTTGCCATAAGGAGATGATGTTTCTTGCAGTATTTGTTCCACATGAAAGAACTCCACGATGATATACGTTCTAAAAGTCCATCATAATTTTTCAACCAGTGCTTTTGTGACCTCGTGAGTAATCTAAATCCTAACCCACCTTCATTCTTGGGAGACACATATCTTTCCAAGCTACCCAATGTTTCCATTTTGTTCCTCCTATTTTACTCCAAAAGAAGCCTGCCAAAATTTTGGTGCAACTGTTTGATGGTTTTCTTAGGAGGATTTATTGTTCATAACAAATAAATAGTCATTGAGTATTATAGAACATGGGCAATCAGAACGTACTTTCCTCCATAAGATATCCATTTATATTGCCACATCATAATTCTCTTTTGCACATTTCACCAATTCGTCAAAATGACTCATTTTCTTTCTATCATAGAAAAATGGGCATCCGAGGTATATAAATGGAAAATATCCCTGCTTAATACCCATAATTCTCTTTAGTCTAATACTCACGATCAGAGGAGTATTATCATGCAGGTAAAAGAAACTCTTGTTTAGATTAATCTTATGTCCTAAACTCTTCTTGTACTCCCTTAGAACCCCATCATCTCGTAAATAGACTTCATGTCCCCTGAATAGAACAATATGATAGCTTGCATGTAATAGATGATTTATAAGAGGACTCCATTTAGGCATCTCATACCCCAGGAACCCGACATCTTCATGTAGCTTATTCAATACCCTGTCCAAAACTTCTATTGTGATAATGAGTAAAGTGGGAGAAAAAGGATCCCCTTGCTTTTGTCCTATGGATGATTGAAAGAAACCAAAAGCTTTTATTGAGTACTAGTTATATGTGATAAGTCTCCACACCATGTCAATAATGACCTTTGAGAAACCAAATTTCTCAACACTTTGATTAAGAAGATCCAAGAAACCCTATTATATGCTCTAGCCATATCCTATTTCACCACCACATTATTGAACTTCTTTGTCAGATTAATATCCCTAATGATTTTTTGAGTGAGAACATTATATGTTATATTTCTTTCTTTAACAAACCATGTTTGGTTCCTTGATATAATGTCTGGAAGCCATTTAGTATTTCATTTATGCAAAACCCTCGATATGATCTTGTAAGAAAAACTACACAAACTAACAGGTTTCCGCTTTCTTTGATAGTAGATCATGACTTGTATGAGTGATAAACTTCAGAATTTGCCTTCCACAAAAGAAAGCCCTGACCATTTTTGTGATATCCTCACCTAAAATTTCCCAACAACTTTGATAGAACATCTCAGAGAATACATCAAGCCCACTTCTGTTATCCCCATTTAGTTCAAAAGCCACTTGTTTGAATTCATCTATATTTAGGAGTCTACACATCTCTTCATTCTACTCATGAGTGATCAACCTTTTCATTATATTCAGCATACCTTCATTTCCATCACTGCTCTAAATTGGTCCCCAAAAAAGGATATTGCTCTAGCCCATATATTTTTGCTTATATTAAACACATCTCTGTGGGCTGTTTGCTTTTCTGTCAAGTGAAGTTTCTTCCTTATACCATGAAAAATATTTGTGTTCCTATCCCCATCGTTAAACCATCTCATTCATGTATTGTGTTTCTAGAACTCCTTTTCAATGTGTAACAATTTTCTTAGCTCAATCTCAACTTTTTTCAGGCCTCTCTATTCTCAGGTGTAGAATTCACCTCTAGTTGTACTTCTTTCACCCTTATTTTATCTTCTAAAGTGGCAATATGCTAAAAGATGTTACCAAATGTATGCTTGCTCCACTTTGTTAATACCCATTTCCCTTTTTTAATATTGGGCTTGAAATTCAACAAATGGGCATCCCGCAAACTTTATTTTCCAGTTTTCCTCTATTATTTTCTTAAAGTTTGGATATTTTGTCCAAAAGTTTAGGAGTTTGAAAGGTTTCATTGTCGGTTCCTCTTCTAATATGAAAATCACATGATGGGGGACATGATCCAAACCTTGCATTACTAGATGGTGTACTTCACTAGTTGGCAGCACATAAAAAACTCCTAATTTCGAAACACCCTATCCAACCTTTTGAAAATACACTCCCCTTTAATTCTTCCCTTCCACCATGTAAACCTACTGCCACAAGTTTTCAGTTCTGTTATGCACAATTGTTTATGCATTGGTCAAACTCTATCACTTCATAAGGAGTAAAATCCAAGCCCTCTTGCTTCTCTTNTCAACAAATAGGCATCCCGCAAACTTTATTTTCTAGTTTTCCTCTATTATTTTCTTAAAGTTTGGATATTTTGTCCAAAAGTTTAGGAGTTTGAAAGGTTTCATTGTCGGTTCCTCTTCTAATATGAAAATCACATGATGGGGGCATGATCCAAACCTTGCATTACTAGATGGTGTACTTCACTAGTTGGCAGCACAATAAAAAACTCCTAATCTCGAAACACCCTATCCAACCTTTTGAAAATACACTCCCCTTTAATTCTTCCCTTCCACCATGTAAACCTACTGCCACAAGTTTTCAGTTCTGTTATGCACAATTGTTTATGCATTGGTCAAACTCTATCACCTCATAAGGAGTAAAATCCAAGCCCTCTTGCTTCTCTTCAACATTTAGAATTACGTTAAAGTCACCCCCACAAGCCAGGGATTATTGTTTTCTATAGCTATAAACTCCAGCTCTCCCCATAATTCTAATCTTTCTAGGGCATTACATAGGACATACAAGCATTCTATATTACTTTTCCTTAGATTCATTGTTAGTTGTTGTCCATGGTCTCTTATAACCTCACCGATCCATTCTTCTTCCCAAAACACCTAGATTTTTTGTACAATTGCAATATGTATTCCCCATTTCCAATTTCCTTTTGTAGTGGTCTAGTTATTGTGGGCCTTGGAAAAGTTCCATAAGAGTTATGTAACTGTATTTGTGCCTTCTATTTAGGTCCACTAGCCCCTCAAAAGCTTTTTGAGACCTAACAAAACTAATGTTCCAAAATATGGTTTTCCCAATCATTGAGAAACACATCTGGCCTTTCCTTGCTACTCCTTGTTTTCACTTGTAATGAAAGTGAAGGTTGACATGATTTACTTCTTTTGGCTTGGCTTTCGATGATTTGCCTTGGCAAAAAATCACCATCTCTCGCTACTTTGTCTATATTTTCCTCTATTTTTTCATGGGAAAAGGGACGGATTTACCCCCGAACTTTAATAAATGGTATGTGTATGCCCTCCGTTATACTTTGCGTCCACATAAGCCCCTGCCGTCCANTCCTCTATTTTTTCATCCTCATCCATATCCCTTTTTCTTTACTTCTCTTTATGTGTGATCTCCTCTAAATATGGCATATTTTTGTTGTGTGTTTCTTCCGTTTTGACTTTCTTGGAGCATGACTCCTCTTTTTCAGTTGCTTCTTTTTCATTCTCCTTACCCCTTTCTTTTACCTCCATATTATCGTTGTAGCATCCCTATCAATTGTATTTCTTCCCTCATCCTCTTATCCTTATCTATGAACTCTGGCTCAACTAGCATTGATATGGACTCTTTGTTCTGTGTTGTTACCATTTATGCTCCCCCCGTTTGTTCTTTGATCCGCTAATTGGTGTTGTATTCTTACCGATAAAAAATTTCTCTATCCATTTCTTTGTAGGTCTCCCTTGCCTGTCTGTAACTATGCCTCTTGTACTTCCCCGCCATCTTCTATTTTATGTACTAATCCCTTATATTTCATATTGATTAGTTTTTTTGTTCCATACTTGTTCTACTTTTCCTATTTCCTGTTTTGTCCAGGCTTCACCCCCTTGTGCTTCTTCTCCTTGCCATCCCCTTGTTCCTTCCTTTTTTGTTGTTCCTCTATCACGGTGGTTTATTTGTCATACACCTCTCTATTTTTCCTCCCATTTTCTCCCTTTAAGTTCCTTCTTCCCCCGTCTCTTTCTTATGATATTATTCCGGATGAATAACATAGCACTCTGCTTTATTATGTCCTCGAATTCTACAATTCTTGCAATATTTTGACATATAATCATATTTACTTCTGATCCATTTTTCAAGGATCTCTCTTGATTGTTTCCTCATACCCACCGTGATTATTTTTTTGGGAAATCACCCAACAAATCCACATCTATATTTACCCTTGCAGAACTAGGTTGTGTTTGATGCTTTGTAGCTAAGTCCACCTGTAATGGTTTGTCTACAATAGTTGCTAATGAAAATACCATTTTTTATGAAAAAATTCAGCGGCAACACTGGAAAAGAGATCCATGCGATTGTCTTAGATGTTTCTCCTCCTGATTAAACACTGAATTCCATTTTAAATTCCTCATTAGATACACCCATCCCATATGCAATATGTAGTATGTTGGCTTTGATAGAAAATTGAAATAATCCTCCAAACATGATGCCCTAATCAATATGTGAATGTTGCTCAACAATCCGTTATTGCATTCTACTTTCAACTCGCATTGTTTAGGTATCAATTTTCTCAACTCTTGAATATTCGAAATCCATAGAAAAATTACCCTATGACTACAAACTCCACGTTCTCCTTGATAATCATTTGTTCCACTTCCCCATCTTCCCAAATCACCCTATAATATCCATGTAGGAAAGCAATAGGTTCCATTGGGATAGGTTTGGCCATCAAAAGTTTTGGTCGCAATGTAACAAGAAAATTAAGTTTGTGTAGTGACTTTGCCTCCTGTAAGGCTGGATCTTCCCCAGTGGGAGGTTGTCCTGTTGAAATGGTAGCCATTGCCACCAGAAGAGGGGTATGTAAATTTTAGGATTTACTAGTGGCAAATAATGTGTATTACTATTTGTCTCCTTTATTTTCTGATGCCTTTAGAATATTATTTACTCCCCAAAATTGTACATTTGAATTTGTATGTGGGGTTTAAAGGATAATAAGTATTGTTGTGATCAAGGCAAATAAATTATTAAGCCAGTAAGAAATTATCTAATGACAAATTTAATATATTAAATAAATAATAGATTAGAATATCCTGAGTCGACCTAATTCTAATGATATCGACGTCAATATATCCCCAGATAAGGTTAGTTGAATGAATAAGTTAATCGGACAAGTAATTAAATTGTTAGAGAAATTATAATATTCTTGTAATGTAAAAATGGATGATTTATAAGGTGATGATCCTATAACTTTTATAGGGTGTGACTTCGCATGAGTTAATTGATCATAATTAATTTTTAAAACTCATGATAAATAACACAACTCATGGCACTTAAGAGTAAAGAGTAAGGTTCAGCTTCACTCGTGGGACGATTTCATAACGGCTANGTTGATTGATCATAATTAATTTTTAAAACTCGTAATAAATAACACAACTCATGGCACTTAAGAGTAAAGAGTAAGGTTCAGCTTCACTCGTGGGACGATTTCATAACGGCTAATGTGGGGGAATGGCTTCTCCTCAAGGAGTCTATAAGTATTGGTTCGATTTGATTAGACATGGTAAATTGCTTTATCGATCTTTCAGATATATGTTGTTACTTTGGCTATCTTTCATGCGTCCTTGATCAACCACACATTTTGTCTGGCTACGCTTTTAGTACCTCCCACATATCATGATTTAACTAGGTCACATGTCTTGGATTCATTTTTACCCGTTTTCTCTAGATTTCTAGTTTTCTTTTTGTCTGAGGAACGTAGATGATTTCTTTTGCTTCCTTAGATAATCATGAAGTGAATTCTCAAATTAATGCTACTATTATAGATCATTCACTTAAGTCTTTTCTGAGACATGTGTTAGTGTGTAGTTGGTTTCCTATGAGGTAGTTTAATATTTTGAAGCACCAAACCCTTCATCTTCCTTTTATTCTTTTTGTTTCCTTTTGAAGTGTAATGATTTCTAGTCAAGAACGTCACGCCCGAAACTACAAGAGGCGCAACAGACACTTGATAATTTATTCGATCGAGCTAGCTACTGAAACATAACTAAAATGAGACAACAACGGCCGACAAGGCTAGACAACATAGTTATTGGAATACTATATCTAGACCGACAAGGTCACAACAACAACAATAATAATAACATCATAAAAGGGTCGACAATGCCAACTCAACTGATATAGCTAGAAAGTAAACAGAGCTACAACTGGATATATATATGCATGATAAGCCGACAAGACTGGAACTGAAAATTGTAAAAGATCATACATATTATGTCCACAAAGTCTTTAGGAGTACAATTGTAATGCCTCAAGCTAGGGTGAGACGGAGCGAAACTCGGTGCCTTACCTTTGATACCATCATATGACCGAACAAACCACTTCTAGAATATTTCTCTAAGCATGTAAGTGGCTCTTAAGCAAGTAGGACATAAATTTTCTTTTAAGCAAGTGTGTCACCTACTTAAGCAAGTAGGATGTTTAAGCACATAATATGTGTAAGCACATAGCACATTTGAGCTAGTAGCACGCCTAAGCAAGTAGGTAAAACACATAGGTGAAGCAAACAAGTCAAGCTAGTAGGTGAAACACATATGTCAAGAAGAGATGTTGCAACAACTATATTCTCGACCAACTATAATATTGACTTTTAAGATGATTAAGTAGATATTAAGACTCATTTAATAGAATGAATATATTAATATAAATACTTTCTTTTAAGATACTAGATTTTTTTAACACTAACAAACTATTTAACACCCTTTTAATGTTGTATTTATGATTGCACTCATGCATACATGGTTGGAACACATGTTAAATTTGGCTAAAGTTTTAGGGATGTGGGTCTGAAATTCTTTGCCAATAAAATAAAAAAATTATTTTTAAAATTTCAACACACAAATCTACTCTAAATAAACTCAAATATGAAACATAAGCTTTATGTACATAAAGAATAAACATCAATAATCAATTTGTCAAATAACAAAAAAACTAACAAAAATATTTAGCACCCTTTTAATTTTTATTTATGACAGTGCCCAGGCATGCATGGTTGGTCAGATGTTAAAAATAGTTAAAGTTTCAAGTGTGTATATCCAGGTTTTGTCCAACAAAAAGATAATTTTATTGTTCAAAATTATAAGCTCAAATTTGAAACATAAGTTCAATGTATCATAAAGAACAAACATCAATCATCAATTTTTCAAAATAATACCAAATCTAACAAACTCATTTAACACTCTTTAATTTTTCATGTATGTCTGTTCTCAGTCATATATAACTAACACACGTGTAAAATATGACTAAAATTCCAGGTGTGCATCTAAACACAAAAGCAAAAAAAAGGTATGTAATTTTAACTGAAAATTATATTACACTAGGTATTCGTTTTAAAAAAAGAGTATTAATTAAATGAGGCAACCAACATAGAGTACATGAAGGAAAATATTTTATTTATAAACTCAAAGACTCTTGAATCTTGATTAAGTTCTCTCTAGATCTTTCTTTTCTGTATATTTCTGTACATTGAAAAATAACTAGTAACTTCTCTATTTATAATAGTAAGACGTAAATTAAATTAGGACTAGAAAACATATTCCTATATGAACTAGGATAAATAAAAATCCTAACTAGACATCAATTAAATAAATACCAAAAATACCAAATCGTAAACAACTTAAGATTCCTATTCCAACTTTGAATTATTATTCCAACATGCTCTCGTAATTCAAAGTTGTATACTCTTGCATTTTTCATCTTGTCATTGTTGTTGTATTGTAAATGACTTTTCTTCAATCTTCACTTTCATTCTTGTTGTTTAGAGAACTTCTCTTCAACCTTCAATTGTTGGAGTACTTTTCTTCAATTATCATTTTTTCTTTGGTTGTGTTGGAGTACTTTCTCTCCAACTTTCAAGTGTTGGAACACTTTCTCTCCAACTCATAATATTTTTTCTCATGGTTGTGTTGGAGCACTTCTCTCCAACTTCCAAGTGTTGGAGAACTTTCTCTACAACTCTCATTGATACCCTTTCCACCAACTCCTTGTTTGTTTTTGTGTTGGAGTACTCTCTCTCCAACTCTCGTTTATGCCCTCCCCACCAACTTTTTTTTGTGTTGGAGCACTCTCTCTCCAACTCTCGTTGATGCCCTTCCCACCAATTTTTTTTTGTTGGAGCACTTTCTCTCCAATTCTCGTTGATACCCTTCCCACCAACTCTTTTATTTATTTATTTCTGTCTACCTTTCTCCAACTTTCAATTAGAGAAGAGTTTCTTTCTGTTGTGTCATGTTTGCTTGCACTTCTTTAAATCTGTAATGATTTTGTAAATCCTTCCTCCTAACATGTTTTTTTCATACATGTATCATTCACATGATGTTTATCAATATGATCGTTGGCCAAACATATGGCATATATAAGTCATAGTCGTTCGCTGGCCGCAGAAAATCGTGGATCTTCTACCAGGATCGTAGAAGCTCTGATACGAATTTGAAGAAAAGTATTTTATTTATAATTTCATAAGTTCTTGAATCTTACTCAAGTTATCTCTATTTCTTATATTCTTTATTTTCTGTATTTTCTGTATGTTAAAAATAACTAGCAACATCCCAATTTATTATAGTAAGACATAAATTAAATTAGGATTAGAAAACATATTTCAATATGAACTAGGACAAACAAATCATAACTAGACATTATTAATTAAACATAAAAAATAAAAAATCCTAAACAACTTAGGATTCCTATTCCAACTCACTGTAGTCCTTTCAAAAAAAATATTACTTATTTAATGACAAATTTTTATAGCCAGGTGAATGTTAAAATCACATTTCAAAATTTTCATAGACACAATTAGCGGTATTCGCGATTTGATAAAATACCAAACAAATTAAAAAAAATTGACATTTGGTTTGTTTTAAATTTAAAAAATCATCAATATTTGGTTTACTTTTGATTCTACTAAAAGAAATCTAAAAGGTCACCAAATCAAACCGATAAATTATATACATAAAATTTATAATTATTTAAATATATAATATTAGTTATTAAGTTTTTTTAACTCTCTCTGTCTTAATTTGTGTGACTTACTTTTCTTTTTGAGTTAGTCTAAAAAAAGGGCACATTTCTATAATTAGTGACAATTAATTTTAAAATGTTCATTTTACGTTTAATGAAATTATGTATAACAACACAAACATCTATGACTTATTTTATAACACAAATTTCAGAAGTTTTTTTTTTCCTTTTTAAACTCTGTATCAAGTCAAACTACATCACATAAATTGATACAGTGGGAGTACTTTTTAACTACTCCTTCCATTTACTTTTACTTGTCACTTATTCATAAAATAGATTTTCATTTTTACTTGTCACTTTTGACATATCAAGAAAAGACAACTATATTTTTGTATGTTTTACTCTCCATATTAAATACTTATTCTTCAAATTATTTTCCAAAACCTAATACTAAACATCATTTAATTGTAATAGTTTGATAAAATACCTATATCAATAATTGTTATATGTAATTTTTTGTTTCAGCCATTTATGTCGCATGCACTACAATACTCTAAATCCCATTTCTTAAAAAATATGCCCAAATCCAATATTCTAAGTCTAATTCTACTATATTAGAAGAGTGAGTTCAAAATGAGTATCAACATGTTTGCTTTCGGTCATTCAATTCATATTTGAGGGCAATTATTGTTATGTCGTAGTTTTACTATTTTTAGCAAAATCACTTTTTGAAACGTTTCCAGTATAAAATAATTTGAGAAAAATACTTAGAAAAGAGTCGTCTCTTAATTTTTAAAGAAATTAAGAAAACTTAATTTAAAGATTTTAACAGATTAAATATTTAAAAATTTAGAGAAAATGGGTAAGAGGTTCTTATTTACACTTCAAGAAGGTCTTTAAGGTATTTGAAGCGCCCGCTAACATGTGGTTATCCTATGACTTAAATTAAATATTTGGCCATATATATTTTTTTGAAAAATGATTTAACATAAAAATAATAATTTACAATATTTGATTAACTTTGAGAAAATAATTAAATAAATGACACATTTTATTTTATTTTATTTTTTAGAGAAAGGGACGTAAAATGAAACATTTGAATTAAAATGCAAGTGAATAGAATTTTACCAAAACTAGATTAATTAGAATTTATTTGACTCATTTTTAAAATAATAATTTAAACAAAATTGGTTAATTTAAGCATAAAAAACATTTTAAAATAATTGAAGATTAAGTAAAAGTCTTCAATAATATGGCAAGCGTTGATAAAAAATGAAATTTTATTAAAATAAACTAGCATAAACAATATGGTTCATCTTTTGTGGAATTTAGTTAAATTAAACCAAATCAAATAAAATGGTTAGGATTAAAGCAAATCACAAATAAGCAAATAAGGAGGATAAATAAAAGAGAAGTCAAAATCAGATTTTTGGGCTTTGGCCCAACCCATCCTAAATCTAATAATGGGCCAACCGCATGTTTGGACCTTTTTTCGGCCCATTTTCACTCTCCAACAACTGTGTATACACCAAGTTTACATTTCTATATATGGGCTGTATTTTGACCCATTTTTCTGTATATCGGACTGCATACCAAATATATACAACTTATTTCAACCCCTGCAACATGTAATTCAATTTTTTCCTGTATCTTGCTTCACTCGATTTGTATATCAATATATACTGAATGTATACATGGTGCATATCAGTCCTTTTTCTGCATTATTTGCTTCCTAATCGCCTCATTTTAGCTTCCCTTTTTGTTCGGATCGATGGGGCTAACTCGAATGAATTCAACTCGAAGAAATGCAAGAATAGAGTCCAAAGTGAACTCAAATTGGTGTCACATGCGAATAAAATAAACAATACGGATTAGTTCATCTAAACTAGTCATAGCACATTAAGAAAAAATGTTAAGTTGATAGGCATAAGAAAACAAAAAGGGACAAGTTTTTATCTATACTCTGGAGCATACAAGATTATCTAAAATATTGATCATGTGAGCACTAATTTAAATCCCCACCAGAATGTAACCAAATGTGCATTCAAGCAAAATGTCAAGACTAGCATCTAAAGGGAATTAAAACAATAAATATATTAGAGAAGGAATGATTATCATATGGCATAGGCATGGTCCCATTCTTGTACAGTTGGAAACTAAAAAAAGAAGAAAAATAAAATATAGGAAGAAAATTAAAGAACAAAATTTGATCTTACTGATAAACAACAAAGCAACAGATAAAAGGCAAGAAAAAGAAATATTGATCATGATAAATTTGGCTAGACATTACTTCTTATTTCAAAAGTAATTTTCCAGTTAAGAAATATACAAATACAAATTGTATTTCAAAGGGGGCTAGATTCAAGAGTTTCCCAACAAACAAAATAAAATCTAATTATATGGATGTTGATAGAAAACTACACAACAAGGTAGCCAAAAGAAATTGAAACATGACAAGCTAAGATATGAATCCCACACTAAGAATTTTAAACAGTCAAATACCAACACTTTCAATTTAAAAACATAAACTAGCAAACACATAATATAAGGGACTTGAATCATGCTAAGGGAGGGGTTAAGATTATTCAAGTTAACATTACTTAAGGTAGGGAGCAATCAACAACTAGAGAAAGGACCAATTGCATTATGTCTTATTAATTGAATATCAACTAACCTGTGAACTACAAACTGAACCGATACAGAGAATTTAAAGAGATAATAATCAAACGAGAGAAGCAGGGAGAGGCTCAAAAAGAAATAAGAACCAGAAAAAGGCTAAAGTTGGCAAGAAAACAAAACTCAACACTCCAAGGCAACTTGAAAAACATCCAATTAGAAGCTCTAAACCAAACAGTACTGAAACACAAGATCAACTCGAAATAACTTGACGAGAAGACATGTTTGACAAAATTTAAGGTTTATTCAAACACACAGACGAGAAAAGAAGAGAATATTGCAAAAATCAAACGAAATGAAACTAATGAAGCTACAAGAAAGCGAGTAAAATATCGAGTTACAATCTTGAAATTGACACAAAAATACTCTAAGATTCACACTACTATATCCAAATCATATTCGAACCCAAGCAAACAAAGATCGAGATTCAATCAAAACACAGAGAACTCCAACCTTCATACAACCATCGCCATCAAACAATCAACTAACCCAAAGAGATTTAAAGAAAAGTTGAAGTCATATACCTTTTTCGGGGTAGCGAGACTAGGACAAACGAGCTAAGAGCAGCGAAACTTAGAACCAGAGAATTAAATATAAAACTTTAAGTGTAAAACGACTATTGCCAAAGAACTCAAACTCAAAAACCTCCCCTATGCTCGCTCATTCCTCCATTGAACGATAGGTAGGGGTGGTTTATACAAAGGAAAACTATGGCCGATTAGGGGGGAAATGGGTGAAATTTTGAATTTGAATTTGAAATTCGAATTCCTTTGCTCCTTTTCAAGGCCAACAATGGAAGAGATTTGAAAATCCCTGAAAATGGGGAAAAAGGGGGACAACTATGGTGATGGCTGCTGCAGGCGATGTTGATGTTTGTTGGTTTTCCGAGTTTGCGATTTCTGGGCTTTTTATGTGTCTGGAGAAGAAAAATGTGTGAAGGAGACGAGGTGGGGTCATTTTGGTTTGTATGTGTGTGTGTATTGTACACGTTCTGGGATTTTTGCGAGGAAGAAGAAGAAGGAGAAAATCGTACAGGGGTCGGGTCGCGCATTGTATTGCTGATTGGAGTTGTCGGTTGTTGTTGTACGTATGTTGGTGGGCTGGGAATTAAAAACTGGAATAAAAGAAAATTGGGCTGGTTTTTTGGGTTATTTGGGATTGGGCTGCTATTGAATTTGGGTTGCTGAAAAGTAAGCAAAGGCCCACAATTGGCCTTAAAAGAGTTAAATGCAAGGTAAGAAAGGGGTTAGATTTGTAACAGGAAAATAGCCACATGATTTGCAATTATGGCCATGGGAATTAAGAAGTTATCCAAATTGAGTTTAATTAGCAAATTTGACTAAAACTTAAATAAGATGAATTAATATTAATTAATTAACAAGCTCCTTAATTAGCCAAATTGAGTTTAATTGCAGTGTTCTTTTATTTTATTTTTCCATTCTCTCTCACTTGCATTTTTCATTCATCTCTATTGTAATTTTCAGGTACTCTTTTTGTTATTATATTTATGTTACTCTCCTACATATTTACTCTTTTTGTTATTTTTTTTATGTTGCTCTCCTATATATTTACTTTTTTTGTTATTTATGTTGTTCTTCCTATATATATTTTTTAGAGATATTCCTCATTAGTTTGAATGAGTTTCTATTTAGACATCTAATGTATTTGGTTATGTGTCTTGATAACTTTTTATCCTTCTCTCATTGATAGTAATCTTTCTAAAGTAATACTTTGTAAAATTTTTGCCATTTATCTAGAAGTTCAAACTTTGACTATTCTATGTTGATTAAAATTTGATTGATTAACAAAATGAGTTGTTTGTACTTTATATTGAATATATATATCTCTACATTTTTTATGCATCTCCTTTGCTTGTAAAAATTGCTCTTAAAAGAGATGCTACGGGAACTTTTGGTTCAACTGTTGCAACGTTGCCCTTTTGGTTCTACAATCAATTTGTTGCCCTTTAGGAATTTTTGAGAAATTTGTTTTACCCTTTTGGCTTCAAACTCTTAATTTTGATTTACGATATAATATGATTCTTTTATTTTTACGAAACATAAGTTTATGAGTTAAGTCTTATATTTAAAAAGAATTGAATTCACGATTTTAAATTTTAAATCATAATATCAAATCACATATTAAAATATGAATTTAAAATTATGATTTTATATGGTATGTCCAAACACAAGCTAGTATTTAAAAAAAAAAAAGAATTGTTGGCATAGTAAAATCCAACCAATAGCACAAATATACTAGAAATGTACAAACTGACCCCTAAATGCACTAGCTGTTGCAGGTTGATATTGTACTAGCATTCTTTTTTTGAAAGAAGTCTCAGAAAAAGCAAACTAAAAGCAATTCTTTTATTATGAGTGTTGACGAAATTAACCCACCTCGGTAGTGTTGGGTTATGAAAGGTGATTAGGGCATCAAATGGAAGCTTACATTTGCAAATCATATCGTTGACAATTCAGATAACAAAAACTTATACTAAAAATCAAAATATTATTATTTGGAATTTGGCCAATTGGCCTACATATTGAAAACTAATAAAAAAATATAAAAATTATAGAGAAAAAATTTCTCCGTAAACAAAACTCTTAAATGTCTACATTGTGGGTATTCTTGTGTTTTTTCTATGAGTATATGGATCTTCAATTTATAGATCTCCAAACTTTTCCTCTAAGGAAAGAATAAACCAAATATAGAAGAAAAATATATTTTCCTTTCATTAAAAGTAAAAACATTTTTGGTAATGTTTTGTCTTTTTTAAAAAATAAACTTCAAATAAGGTAAGAAAATCAAGGCAAAACCCTAACAAATCTCCTCTTTTGGCTAGATTTTCTTGAAAAAACTTGATCCTCCTTCTTCGTATGCTTGATAATCTTGTTCTTCACAAAGTCTTCATTACTGTTGCTTGCCATGGTTAAAAATAAGATTTAAAATATATAAGTTAAAAATGGTTTAAAAATATTTCTTTTTTATTTAAAAATATTGCAGCAACAGAAATGTTGAAAATATGGTTGAAACTTCTTCTCCACATGTAGCTTGACAAAAATCTTCATTATCATCAAATTTGTTGCAAATTGATTTGAAACCACTTGAACTTTTCTTCAATCTTGCTGAACCATTGGATCATTGAACCATGTGCTCAAATACCAATTGTTGGGTTACGAAAGGTTAATAGGGCGTCATGCAGAAGTTTACATTTGCAAATCATACGGTTGACAATTCAGATAACAAAAACTTATACTAAAAATCAAAATATTATTATTTGGAATTTGGCCAATTGGCCTACATATTGAAAACTAATAAAAAATAAACATTAAAATTGTAGAGAGAAAATTTCTTCATAAACAAAACTCTTAAAGGTCTACATTGTGGATGTTCTTGTGTTTTTTCTATGAAAATATGGATCTTCAATTTATAGATGTCCAAACTTTTCCTCTAAGGAAAGAATAAACCAAATATGGAAGAAAATATATTTTCCTTTCATAAAAAGTAAAAATATTTATGGTAATGTTTTGTTTTTTCTTTTAAGAAACAATAAACTTAATATGGAAGAAAAATATATTTTCCTTTCATAAAAAGTAAAAACATTTATGGTAATGTTTTGTCTTTTCTTTTAAGAAAAAATAAAATTCAAATAATGTAAGAAATCAGGGTAAAATCTTAACAAGTAGGTGGGAATAAATGAAGAAAAGACCGGAATAACTTTTGCAATATTTTATTTAGAAAACATATTTTAAAATAAACATGAAATATAATTTAAATGAGATTATTTCATAAAAATAAAATGTATTAAAACTTTTTTGCTTGCTTGCTTCTTCACTAATACTATAATCTGGAGGTTCAATATTTTAACTTAAACGATAACTTAAATCAAAGAAGTATTATTGAATTATTATTGCTATCGAGTTATCAGATTAATCATTAATTTTTTGTATTAATGAAACCAAACATAATAGAAAGATTATATCAAAGAGACCAAACTTAGTACATTACAAAAGAGATTATATTAAATAAACATAACACAGTACAATAGCAACAAGGTTAAATTAAAAACACCTAACAAGAGTTTTCAATAAGGAAAACAAACTAAATAGAGTAAATGACAATTTAAAATTTGAGTTGTCGTGATGCATCCCAGGTACATTACATCCCGCAAGTAGGGCATTCAATAGTATCAACAGGCCGATTTCCATTTCCAAATAACAATCGGAGAAAGCACCTTGAATGAATAAGGTGCTGGCACTCCAAAGTAGGGCATTCAATAGAGGAAATAACAATTTAAAGTTTGAGTTGTCGTGATGCAGCCCAGGTACATTGCATTCCGCAAGTAGGGCATTCAATAGCTCGATGATTAATATACAATGTGGAGGTTCAAAATTGGATGTCAACAGCTGCCCCTCGTTTGACTTGGATTGATGAAAGAAATTCGAGGCAAATGAAATTGATGAATCCAATTTTGACTGACCACATCTTCATTTTAGGAAAGAGATTTGGTACGAACTTTAGGAATTGGGTATCATTCTCTCATTGACAATTATCTTTGTAAAGTAATATTTTGTAAAGATTTTGCCATTTATCTAGAAGTTCAAACTTTGACTATTCTATGTTGATTTAAATTTAATTGATTAACAAAATGAGTTGTTTGTACTTTATTTTGAATATATATTTCTACATTTTTGATGCATCTCCTTTGCTTGTAAAAATTTCTCTTAAAAGAGATGCAATGGGAACTTTTGGTTCAACCGTTACAATGTTGCCCTTTTGGTTCTAAAATCAATTTTGTTGCCCTTTTGGAATTTTTGACAATTTTTTTTACCCTTTTGGCTTCGGACTCCTAATTTTGATTTATGATATAATATGATTCTTTTATTTTTACGAAACATAAATTTATGAGCTAAGACTTATATTTAAAAAGAATTGAATTCTCGATTTAAATTTTTAAATCATAATCTCAAATCACATATTAAAATACGAATTTAAAATTATGATTTTATATGGTATGTCCAAACACAGGCCAATATATTTTTTTTAAAAAAAAGAATTGTTGGCATAGTAAAATTCCAACTAATAGCACAAATATACTACAAATGTACAAAACGACCACTCAATGCACTAGTTGTTGCAGGTTGATATTGTACTAGCAATTTTTTTGGTAAGAAGTCTCAGAAAAAGCAAACTAAAAGCAACTTTTTTATTATGAATGTTGACGAAATTAACCACCTCGGTAGTGTTGGGTTATGAAAGGTGATAAGGACATCATGCGGAAGCTTACATTTGCATATCATATGGTTGACAATTCAGATAACAAAAACTTATACTAAAAATTAAAATATTATTATTTGGAATTTGGCCAATTGGCCTACATATTGAAAACTAATAAAAAAACATTCAAATTGTAGAGAGAAAATCTCCTCGTAAACAAAACTCTTAAATGTCTACATTGTGGGTGTTCTTGTATTTTTTTTCTATGAGAATATATATCTTCAATTTATAGATCTCCAAACTTTTCCTCTAAGGAAAAAATAAACCAAATATGGAAGAAAAATATATTTTTCTTTCATGAAAAGTAAAAACATTTATGGTAATATTTTGTCTTTTCTTTTAAGAAAAAATACACTTCAAATAATGTAAGAAAATTCGGGCAAAACCCTAACAAATCTCCCATTTTGGCTGGATTTTCTTGAAAAATCTTGATCCTCCTTCTTCATCTGCTTGATAATATTGTTCTTCACAAAGTCTTTAGTACTGTTGCTTGTCATGGTTAAAAATAAGATTTAAAATATATAGGTTAAAAATAATTTTTAAATATTTTATTTTTATTTTCAGAAATTACAGCAACAGGAATGTTGAAAATATGGTTGAACTTTTTCTCCACATGTAGCTTGACAAAAATCTTCATTATCATCAAATTTGTTACAAATTGGTTTGAAACCACTTAACTTTTCTTCAATCTTGTTGAACCACTGAATCATTGAACCATGTGCTCTGATACCACTTGTTGGGTTATGAAAGGTGATTAGGGCGTCATGTGGAAACTTACATTTGCAAATCATATGGTTGACAATTAAGATAACAAAAACTTATACTAAAAATCAAAATATTATTATTTGGAATTTGGCCAATTGACCAACATATTGAAAACTAATTAAAACACATTAAAATTATAGAGAGAATATTTCTCCGTAAACAAAACTCTTAAATGTCTAAATTGTGGATGTTCTTGTGTTTTATTCTATGAAAATAGGGATATTCAATTTATAAATCTCCGAACTTTTCTTCTAAGGAAAGAATAAATCAAATATGAAAGAAAAATATATCTTACTTTCATCAAAAGTAAAAATATTTATGGTAATATTTTGTCTTTTCTTTTAAGAAAAATACACTTCCAATAAGGTAAGAAAATCAGGGCAAAACCCTAAAAAGTAGGTGGGAATAAATGAAGTAAAGACCGACATAATTTCTACAATATTTTATTTAAATGTATTTTAAAATAAACCTGAAATATAATTTAAATAAGATTATTTCATAAAAATAAAATGTATTCAAACTTTTTTGCTTGCTTGATTCATCACTAATACTATAATCTGGAGGTTCAGTATTTTAAATTAAATGATAACTTAAATCAAAGAAGTATTATTGAATTATTATTGCTATTGAGTTATCAGATTAATCATTAATGTTTTGTATTAATGAAACCAAACATAATAGAAAGATTATATCAAAGAAACCAAACTTAGTACATAACAAAAAAAATTATATTAAAGAAACCTAACACTGTACAATAGCAACAAGGTTAAATTTAAAACACCTAACAAGAGTTTTCAATAAGGAAAACAAACAAACTAGAGGAAATGACAATTTAAAGTTTGAGTTGTTGTGATGCAACCCAAGTACATTGCATCCCGCAAGTAGGGCATTCAATAGTATCAACAGGCCGATTTCCATTTCCAAATAACAACTGCAGAAAGCACCTTGAATATATAAGGTGCTGATACTCCAAAGTAGGGCATTCAATAAAGGAAATGACAATTTAATGTTTGAGTTGTCGTGATGCAACCCAGGTACATTGCATCCCGCAAGTAGGGCATTCAATATCTCGATGATTAATATATAATGCGGAGATCCATAATTAGGTGTCAACAACTGTCCCTCGTTTGACTTGGATTGATGAAAGAAATTCGAGGAAAATGAAATTGACAAATCCAATTTTGACCGACCATATATTCATCTTTAGGAAAGAGATTTTGGAACGGACTTTAGGAATTGGGTATCCTTCTCTCATTGATAGTTATCTTTATAAAGTAATACTTTGTAAAGATTTTGCCATTTATCTAGAAGTTCAAACTTTGACTACTCTATGTTGATTAAAATTTAATTGATTACCAAAATGAGTTGTTTGTACTTTATTTTGAATATATATCTCTACGTTTTTTATGCATCTCCTTTGCTTGTAAAAATTGCTCTTAAAAGAGATGCTACGGGAACTTTTGGTTCAACCGTTATAAAGTTGCCCTTTTGGTTCTAAAATCAATTTGTTTCCCTTTTGTAATTTTTGACAATTTTTTTTTTTACCCTTTTGGCTTCGAACTCCTAATTTTTATTTACGATATAATATGATTCTTTTATTTTTACGAAACATAAGTTTATGAGTTAAGACTTATATTTAAAAAGAATTGAATTCTCGATTTTAAATTTTAAATCATAATATCAAATCACATATTAAAATATGAATTTAAAATTATGATTTTATATGGTATGTCCAAACACAAGCCAGTATTTAAAAAAAAAAAAGAATTGTTGGCATAGTAAAATTCCAACCAATAGCACAAATATACTAGAAATGTACAAATCGACCCCTAAATGCACTAGCTGTTGCAGGTTGATATTGTACTAGCATTTTTTTTTTGTAAGAAGTCTCACAAAAAGCAAACTAAAAGCAACATTTGTATTATGAGTGTTGACGAAATTAACTCACCTCAATAGTGTTGGGTTATGAAAGGTGATTAGAGCGTCAAGCGGAAGCTTACATATGCAAATAATATCGTTGACAATTCAGATAACAAAAACTTATACTAAAAATCAAAATATTATTATTTGGAATTTGGCCAATTGGCCTACTTATTGAAAACTAATAAAACAATATAAAAATTATAGAGAAAAAATTTCTCCGTAAACAAAACTCTTAAATGTCTACATTGTGGATATTCTTGTGTTTTTTTCTGTGAGAATATGAATCTTCAATTTATAATTCTCCAAACTTTTCCTTTAAGGAAAGAATAAACCAAATATGGAAGAAAAATATATTTTCCTTTCATTAAAAGTAAAATATTTATGGTAATGTTTTGTCTTTTCTTTTAAGAAAAAAATAAACTTCAAATAACGTAAAAAAAAAATAGGGCAAAACCCTAACAAGTAGGTGGGAATAAATAAAGTAAAGACCGGCATAATTTTTACAATTTTTTATTTAGAAAATGTATATTAAAATAATCCTGAAATATAATTTAAATGAGATTATTTCATAATAATAAAATGTATTAACACTTTTTTGCTTACTTGCTTCTTCACTAATACTATAATCTGGAGGTTCAGTATTTTAAATTAAACGATAACTTAAATCAAAGAAGTATTATTGAATTATTATTGCTATCGAGTTATCGGATTAAGCATTAATGTTTTGTATTAATGAAACTAAAAATAATAGAAAGATTATATCAAAGAAACCAAACTTAGTACATAACAAAAATGTTTATATTAAAGAAACCTAACACAGTACAATAGAAACAATGTTAAATTAAAAACACTTAACAAGAGTTTTCAATAAGGAAAACAAACTAAATAAAGAAAATGGCAATTTAAAGTTTGAGTTGTCGTGATGCAACCCAAGTACATTGCATCCCGCAAGTAGGGCAGTCAATAGTATCAACATGCCGATTTCCATTTCCAAATAACAACTGGAGAAAGCACCTTGAATGCATAAGGTGTTGACACTCCAAAGTAGGGCATTTAATAGAGGAAATGACAATTTAATGTTTGAGTTGTCGTGATGCAACCCAAGTACATTGCATCCCACAAGTAGGGCATTCAATAGCTCGATGATTAATATATAATGTGGAGATCCATAATTAGGTGTCAACAGCTGCCCCTCGTTTGACTTGGATTGACAAAAGAAATTCGAGGCAAATGAAATTGATGAATCCAATTTTGACCGACCATATCTTCATCTTTAGGAAAGGGATTTTGGCACGGACTTTAGGAATTGGGTATACTTCTCTCATTGATAGTTATCTTTGTAAACTAATACTTTGTAAAGATATTGCCATTTATCTAGAAGTTCAAACTTAGACTATTCTATGTTGAGTAAAATTTAATTGATTAACAAAATGAGTTGTTTGTACTTTATTTTGAATATATATCTCTACGTTTTTTATGCATCTCCTTTGCTTCTAAAAAATTGCTCTTAAAAGAGAAGCTACGGAAACTTTTGGTTCAACCGTTACAAAGTTGCACTTTTGGTTCTAAAATCAATTTGTTTCCCTTTTGTAATTTTTGACAAATTTTTTTTACCCTTTTGGTTTCGAACTCCTAATTTTGATTTATGATATAATATGATTCTTTTATTTTTACGAAACATAAGTTTATGAGTTTACCGATACCTATTTTTGCGTCTTTCTTCCAGAAATTTACGAGATGCTATTTTTCCAGGGAGTCCGACTCTTCAATCGAAAAAAAAGATGGCCGTGTTTTAAAGAGAATTGAATTCTCGATTTTAAATTTTAAATCATAATATCAAATCACATATTAAAATACGAATTTAAAATTATGATTTTATATGGTATGTCTAAACACAAGCCAATATTTTTTTAAAATAAAAGAAGAAGAAAAAAGAATTGTTGGCATAGTAAAATTCCAACCAATAGCACAAATATACTACAAATGTACAAACCGACCCCTAAATGCACTAGTTGTTGCAGGTTGATATTGTACTTGCACTTTTTTTTTGTAAGAAGACTCAGAAAAAGAAAACTAAAAGCAACTTTTTTATTATGAGTGTTGATGAAATTAACCCATCTCGGTGGTGTTGGTTTATGAAAGGTGATTAGGGCGTCAAGCGAAATCTTACATTTGCAAATCATATCGTTGACAATTCAGATAAGAAAAACTTATACTAAAAATCAAAATATTATTATTTGGAATTTGGCCAATTGGCCTACATATTAAAAACTAATAAAAACATTCAAATTGTAGAGAGAAAATCTCCCCGTAAACAAAACTCTTAAATGTCTACATTGTGGATGTTCTTGTGTTTTTTTTCTATGAGAATATATATCTTTAATTCATAGATCTCCAAAAAAAAATTCTAAGGAAAGAATAAACCAAGTATGGAAGAAAAATATATTTTCCTTTCATGAAAAGTAAAAATATTTATGGTAATGTTTTTTTTTTCTTTTAAGGAAAAATAAATTTCAAATAAGGTAATAAAATCAAGGCAAAATCCTAACAAATCTCCCATTTTGGCTGGATTTTCTTGAAAAAAATTGATCCTCCTTTTTCATATTCTTGATAATCTTGTTCTTCACAAAGTCTTTAGTACTGTTGTTTGCCATGGTTAAAGAGAAGATTTAAAATATATGGGTTAAAAATGGTTTAAGAATATTTCATTTTTTATTTCTAAAATTACAGTAATAGGAATGTTTAAAATATGGTTGAAAGTTCTTCTCCACATGTAGCTTGACAAAAATCTTCATTGTCATCAAATTTGTTGTAAATTGGTTTGAAACCACTTGAACTTTTCTTCAATCTTGTTGAACCATTGGATCATTGAACCATGTGCTCCGATACCACTTGTTGGGTTATGAAAGGTGATTAGGACGTCATGCGGAAGTTTACATTTGCAAATCATATGGTTGACAATTAAGATAACAAAACTTATACTAAAAATCAAAATATTATTATTTGGAATTTGGCCAATTGGCCTACATATTGAAAACTAATAAAAAAATATAAAAGTTATAGAGAAAAAATTTCTCTGTAAACAAAACTCTTAAATGTCTACATTGTGGATATTCTTGTGTTTTTTTCTATGAGAATATGGATCTTCAATTAATAGATCTCCAGACTTTTCCTCCAAGAAAAGAATAAACCAAATATGGAAGAAAAATATATTTTCATTTCATTAAAAGTAAAAAGATTTATGGTAATGTTTTGTCTTTTCTTTTATGAAAAAATAAATTTCAAATAAAGTAAGAAAATCAGGGCAAACCCCTAACAAGTAGGTGGGAATAAATGAAGTAAAGACCGGCATAATTTTTACAATTTTTTATTTAGAAAATGTATTTTAAAATAAACCTGAAATATAATTTAAATGAGATTATTTCATAATAATAAAATTTATTAAAACTTTTTTGCTTGCTTGCTTCTTCACTAATACTATAATTTGGAGGTTCAATATTTTAAATTAAACGATAACTTAAATCAAAGAAGTATTATTGAATTATTATTGCTATCGAGTTATCAGATTAATCATTAATGTTTTGTATTAATGAAACCAAACATAATAGAAAGATTATATCAAAGAAACCAAACTTAGTACATAACAAAAAAGATTATATTAAAGAAACCTAACACAGTACAATAGCAACAAGGTTAAATTAAAAACACCTAATAAGAGTTTTCAATAAGGAAAACAAACTAAATAGAGGAAATGACAATTTAAAGTTTGAGTTGTCGTGATGCAATCCATGTACTTTGCATCCCACAAGTAGGGCATTCAATAACACTACTAAAAAAACAGTGAATACCGACCTAAAAATTTCCGACCTCAAATGGAGGTCGGTAATTTCCGACCTCCGGAGGTCGGAATTTACAACTAGTCGGTTTTTATTCAAAATAAAGAGGGAAAACCAAATTCCGACCTCCGAAGGTCGGAATTTTTCCCGGAAAAAATGAATTACAATAAAAATACCGACCTCATGAGGTCGGTATATTTTATACTTAATTGAGAAAATAATACCGACATCAAGAGGTCGGTTTTTATTGTAATTCATTAAAAATTCCGACCTCAGGAGGTCGGAATTTTTTCTCAATTAAATATTTTATAATTCCGACTTCCGAATGTCGGTAGTATGTAATTAAAATACCGACCTCATGAGGTCGGTATTTTTATTTCTTCAAATTACTATTAATTAAAGTGACATCCGGAGGTCGGTATTTTTATTTCATCTAATTACTATTAATTAAAGCGACATCCGGAGGTCGGTATTTTTATTTCAACTAATTACTTTTAAAAGCGACATCC